>NC_081558.1:108664788-108676883 GCF_022355385.1 Mustela nigripes
TCCCCAGCCCTTAGAACCAAGATCCCAGTCAAAATGACATACCTGGGTCTCACTCAAGGACTACAACATTAAGACACACATAGATATTCCCAAGACCCAAGCAGAAAACCAGGATATCTGACTAAAAGAGAATAAAGAGGGAAAAAAAATAATATCTACACCTTATTAGCCTTACCAATCTCTTTGTCCAGGGTCTACATCTTAAAGCTGAAACTTAGAATAAAATATCTTATGATTATTAAAAATAAGGATATATACCCTAATTGTAGGTAGGGAGAACTCATTTGTGCATATTCTCAACTTTCTTTTTCTTCAGAGAGTGATTTCCTTGGATTCCCCCCAATCCCCAAAGTTTAAAACTTTTCAGTGATAGCAGTCCCCGTCATCGGGTCATTGTTTGCTTTTCTTCCATCCACCCTCTGAAACCCAACAATATTCAATTTTACTTTCAACCTGTGTTCCTGGTTATTCAGCGCTGGGTAAGAGCAACGACACCTCCGCACCCTGTTTTAAGCAGGTTTGCTTCAGGTAGTGGTTCTTCCCATTGCCTCTGGCAAACACGGATATTGAAGGGTTTATAAGGCAGCTAGTGTTACTTATCATTACTAATCAAGGGACCCTTCCACTGCGAAAGTCATAAGGTCATGAGTTCTAAGTTTTCCAATTACATTTATTTTCGACCATATCTGGTCTGTCCATAACTCCCAGCATTGGATGGTCTCTTTCTGAATACGTTCCTCCACCAGATCAACACTTAGGCTAAGCCTGGACACCATCTCTTATTGACTTACTGTATTTTCTGTTAGTATGCCCCTGTGTTAGGTACAGTTAATATGCCCTCTTGGGTCTCATAGGTTCTCAGGGGCTTCCCAGATACTTGGCCACTTACTCATGGAGAGCTCTACTGCTACTGCCATCCCCAGCACCTCCTGATCTGCTAGCATGGCCTCCATTGTGCTTGCTATGGCCACAACCAGAGAATCTCCAGAAGCCAGGCCATGGGACTGGAATCTGACCTGACCCACAACGGTGGTTGTTCCTTCTACCACTTTGGAACTTGGCTGCAGTCCTAACCCACAGGACATGGAACCTGGCTTCCCTAGGGACTTTCCCTTTAAAGGGGTCACGTTGTGTAACCTAATGAGTACACGAGTGTATCTCTATGGGAAGAAACTTGACTACTGAGTGACAGGTGGTAGTGAGGAGCTAAGACATAAATTCCTCTCCCCACCTCTTTCCAGAGAGACCCAAGTGACTGAACAACCACTGATGATTTTTTTATGAAGAGGTGACCCACTCAGTAACTTACCACCTTATATTCGTTTACGTCTTTTCCTCCCTACCATCTTTTCTCTCACCTTTCCTACCTGAGATTGTACCTTCCAATGAAGTATTTGTATTAAACTTTGCCTCAGGTAAAGGAAGCAAAATGGTTTGAACAGGAGATAAGAGTGTTCTTTAAGGGAAAGTTTGAGATCTCAGAGGACAGGCAAACTGATATGACAGGAAAAGGGGATACAGCCAAGTCTAACTTCTCTTTGAGAAGAATATTTTTAGAGTTTTTTATTATTTTTATTTTAGATTGTGTTAAAATATGTATAACATAAAATTTACCATCCTAACCAATTTTAAGTGTACAGTTCAGTAGTGTTAAGTACATTCACACTGTGGTGCATCTGATCTTCAGAACTCTTCTCACCTTGCAAAACTGAAATGCTCTCCTCATTAAACAACAGCTCTTCCTTTCCCCTCCTCTTAGCCCCTGGCAACCACCATTCTACTCACAGTCTCTATGAATTTGACTGCTCTCGATAGCTCACATAAATGGATTTGTACAGTGTTTGACTTTTTATGACAGGGTTATTTAACTTAGCATAATGTCCTCAAGGTTCAAATATGTTGCAGCATGCATCCAAATTTCCTTTTTAGGGTTGAGTAATATTCCACTGCATGTATATTGTTTATTCATTTACCTTTCAGTGGGTACTTGGGTTGCTTCTATCCTTTGGTTATTGTAAGTAATGCTGCTATGAACTTGGGTGTTCTCTTTGAGACCCTGCTTTCAATTCTTAAGGGTATATACATAGAATTGTTGGATCATATATTAATTCCATTTTTTGGTGTTTTTTTTTTTTGGAGGGGGGCTGTCATACTATTTTTCAGGTGCTGCCTCATGGTACATTCCCACTAAAAATGCAGGGATCCAATGGTCAGCCACTAATATTTTGAAGGCTTGTATAATGAAGCACAATTGCGTTGGACAAATCTATGCCAAGGTAAGCTGTGGAGATCCACATTAGTGGAACTCCAGCTCTATAATCAAAATATGAGCCACTGCCAATCACCTAAGAGAATTTGGCTTACCAAAGGATTAAAGCCTACACACTTCTTGCCTTAGCTACTGTGTAAGTGTCAATTTCTCCTGCAGTTCAGCCTCCAAATATTAGCCCCTGGGACTATTTCTCAAGATTCCTAGCCTATGTACCAATCAATATGTTGGAGTTGGCAGTGGAAGTGTAATAAGTAACACTCCACTCTCCTCTCAAGATCCGATCTACTTGAAAAATGACTCAAGAATTATCAAAGATCAAAACAGTGGTTTTACTACAGAAATCGCTTTTCTTCCTCCTCGGTTTCAAGCTCTACTCCCAAGCTGAATGCACTCATCCTACCTCAAACAGAGCAGGACCACCACAAGTTCCCACCAAGCAGAGTACATGTGTGTCCTACAATCAAGTCTAAGAGTAGGAGACATGAAGCAAAGATGAGTGGTCTCTTTCTTTACTTCTACAAAAACAGAAATTCTGACTTTATGTACAAAGAGAACTTAGGTAGGAGTATAGTTCTGCTTATATTTCCCCTTAGATATAAGGGGAAACCACAGCTGTGCTTTAGCTCAATCGTTCTATTGTAGTTGAGATTTTTCTATGAGAATTGCAGCCCCTTGAGGTTACATCTGAGGAATCCAGTGAACAATTCACTGGGCTCTCCTATACCCTTAATCTATTTAGAGTTTCTATCACCCACCCTTCCTAATAGTAGGAATTAGGGTTTCTACAAAGTAAAAAGTGGTATGCTGAGCTCCTTCCCAGTGACAGAAGCCAAGCCTAATTCTACCACTGGCATCACTAGTCCTCTTCTTCCTCATCAAACTCTTATGTGGAGGAAGCTGGGTGGTGTGGGAGAGTTCTTATTCTGAGTGTCATTCATGGAATAAATTCAGTGATCTAAATTCTCCAGACTTGAGCTCTAGTTATTTAAAGAAGAGATTTAGAATTAAAACACATACATTTTACTTTCTCAAAGTATTGTCTTTTTCTTTCAAGAAAAGTTATCTTTATTGCCTGTATGGTTGGGTAAGGGCTCTTGAAAGCATAGGGATATAAAAACATTTCTCACTTTATTCTCCAAATACTATTTTGCTGCATATGGAAATAAGACTTGGGAGTCTCTATAAAAAATAAAAATAGTCCATAAATTTTATTTAAGTTTTCTATAACAGCCATGAATTATTTTTAAAATCAGAAAAGAACACCAGAGCCTTTTTTAAAAAACAGAGTGTAGTGCTATCATTTGGACACATTCACATAAAAAGAAAATTACCAGATTTCATAAGGTACTATTTTCTCACCTCTAAGGTTGGAGAAATACTAGTATTTGCTGCTTAATTTGGGGAGGCATAATAGACATTCTGAACACACAGCACCTATGTGTCTGGTACAAAGTCTGTGCCCCACAAATTGATTTCCTATCAACAAATCAACAAAACTTGCCCTAGAGCTGGTGCCAGTGGAGATGCATTCATTAGTTATCTCCCAAAACACCCCACAGTAAAACTATCAGGATAGAAACTTCCTCATGTAATAAAGAGTTTGGGGTATTTTAGCTGCCTGTCAGGTAAGGAAAAAAATTTTTTTAACATATCCAGACAAACATCTGGATATTTTTCATCAGGAAAAACAGTTTTTAAGCAAGAAATAATACCAGTTACTCAAAAATTCTTCCAGAATATAGAGTAGGAGGGAAAATCTTCTAATTCTTTGAGAACAACAATACTCTGATACCAAAACAAAACAAGAGAGAGAGAGAGGAAGAGAGGGAGAGAGAAAGAAAATGAAATAAGGAAAGAATAAAATTATACATCAATATCTCTTATGAATATAGATGTAAAAATTTCCATAAAGTAGTTTCAAATGGAATTTCATTGCATATGAAAAGGATGATATATCATGACTGAGTTGATCACAAGAATGCAAGGCAGGTTTAACATTCAAATCTCAGTAATTCATATCATACCAACAGAATAAAGAGGAAAACAATAGAGTAGCTCACAAGCTACAGAGGAATTTTTTTTTAAGATTTTTTATTTTATTTTATTTATTTGACAGAGAGAGATCACAAGTAGGCAGAGAGGCAGGGAGAGAGAGAGAGGAGGAAGCAGGCTCCCCGCTGAGCAGAGAGCCCGATGCGGGACTCGATTCCAGGACCCTGAGATCATGACCTGAGCCGAAGGCAGCAGCTTAACCCACTGAGCCACCCAGGTGCCCTACAGAGGAATTTTTTAGGCAAAATTTGAGATTCATTCCTCATTTAAAAAAAAAAAAAAAAACAAAACAGACCTCTCAGTAAACTAGGAATAAAAGGGAACTTCCACAACCTGATAAAAGGCACTATTAAAGAATTAAGCTAATATCATACTTAATAGTAAGACACTAAATGTCTTCCTCCCAAGACCAGGACCAAGACCAGCATCTCTGTTCTCAACACTTCCACTCAGTATTGTACCAAAAGTACAGTCCAGTGCAACAAGTCAAGGGAAGGGAAAAAAAAAAAAAAGACATACTGAATGGAAAGGAAGAAATGAGTGTGTATTCATAGATAAAATGATTGCCTAAAGAAAGAATCTCAAAAAATACTAAGAAAAAACTTTTAAAACTCAGACACGAGTTTAACAAGAGCACAGGATATATATGTTCAATCATATTTCTCTACACCAACAACGAATAATTAGAAATTGAAATGCAAAAAAGGTAGTATTTGCAGTAGCAGCAAAAAGATTGAAATATGCATAAATCTTCCAAATTATCAGCAAGTTAAAATGTTAATTTTCCTCTAAACCGATCTATAAATTCAATACAATTCCAGTTGAAATCCCAGTGAGAATTTTTTTTCAGAAATTAATAAGCTGATTCTAAAATTTACAAAGAAAGATGATGAAACAAGAAAAGATTAAAGAATTTTGAAAGGAAAAGCAAAGTTGGAGGGGTTATACTACCTAATTTCCAGACTTACTATAAAGCTGTAATAGTCAAAACAATTTGGTGTTAGAGAAAGGTCGTTAGAGGTATAGATCAGTGCACCCAAATAGAGACCAAGAACAGACCCATATGTGGACAAGGGAGTTCAATAAAGGTGCAAAGGCAATTCAATAAAGGGTAATCTTTTCAACAAACAGCTGTAACAATTGTGTGTCCATTTGCAAAAAGCCCGAAGAACAAAAATCAAAAAAAGAACCTGTATCCATACCTTGCATCTTATACAAAACTTGACTCAGAAATGAATCGTAGACCTAAATGTAGAAACTATAAAACTTCCAGAAGAAAAAAGGGGGGGCACTTTATAACCTTCAAAATATGCAAAGAGTTCTTAGATAAAGCATAAGCCACAAAAGACAATTTGATATATTGAACTTTACCAAATACAAGAACTTTTGCACTTTGAAACTTCTGATAAAGGCATAATAGCCACAGACTGAAAGGAAGTGTTTCCAAATGATGTATCTGGACTTATAACCAGAATATATAAAGAACTCTCAAAATTCAACAATTAAGTTAAAAAAAAATTTTTAAGTGGCCAAAATATTTGAATGGATAATTTACCAAAAATATAAAAATGCCAAGGAAGCCATGCAAACTAAAACCACCATGTAATACCATTACATGCTTACTAAAATAAAACATATAAGAAAAAACTGACAATACAAAGGGGAGCAAAGTAAAATTCCTCCTATGTTGCTGATGAGAATGAAGCATTACACTCCCTTTGGAAGTCAGTTTGGAAGTATCTTATAAAGTTGATCGTAAACCACACAATGAAGCAATCTACTACTCCCAGGTATTCACCAAGCAAAATGAAAACCTATGTTCACATAAAGCCATGTAAATGTTTATAGCAACTTTATTTGCAGTCACCCAAATCTAGAAACCAACGTGGTATATACATATATCTAATACTATTCAGTAATAAAAAGCAACCCATACAGTCCATGCAATGGCAAGGACGGTTCTCAAATGTATTATTCTAAGTGGAAGAAGCTAGACTCAAACGCCTACTGAAATCCATGAAAATGACTAGTTAATTCAATAGTGTGTGACTTACTTCTAGGACAATCTTGCAAAGCCAGATCTATAGGGTGAAGAACAAATCAGTGGTTGCCAGGGGAGAGGGGAAAAAGGAGTCCTAGAGAGTTTAGGGGAGTGAGACAACTGTTCTCTGTTGTGTGGTCGTGGTGGTTATAAGCCCATGTTTGCCAAAACTCACAGAACTGTCTACTGAAAGGATGAGCTTTACTGTACGTTAATTTACCTTAATTTTTTTTAAGTGAGAAAAATAATTCTTCATTTTATAATAAGTTGTCCTCTCACTCCACACACTAAGGTGTATTTTGAACTCACAATTCAATGTAATGTTTCTATCCTGAGTTTCTACTCCACTGGGTCGCTGGACAAGCTCATTGTCAGTTCTTTCTGGGACTTAATCCCCATCCTGGTTTCTCCCAAGCTTATGCCATACACATGTCGAGCTTTCTCCCAAGCTTATGCCACAGACAGTAGCAAGGTGGGAGTGCCGTGGCCATGGATTCATATTCCTAGCTCCACATGATGGCTGCATCCATTTTCCCGTGCTGCATAGCCCATTATATCTGTAACTCCCCAGTGTTTCCATCACTCTTGGGGAAAGGGAATTTTTCTTACAAGCCTGCTGTGTATCAATTTTCACATGGTTTTCCATGCACGAGGCAGCTATTTGCTCTTTAGGGTCTAGTCAAGGTTATGGGAAGTAGGGAGCAGGATCCTTCTTCTTCTCTCTGGACCACAGAGCTCTCTGAATCATCACTTCTTTTTGCCCCCCCCCCCCCCCGCCCCCACCTCCCGCGCGCGCGCGCGCGCGCGCTTTTGTACACAGTGCCCAGAGGAATACTCTGCTCTCTCCTCTGCTTGCTTCTGGCCAAAATACTTCGTCTATACCCTTAAATACCAACCTTTTACCTTCTCCAGGAAAACTCTCAAAGCTCCCCTGAGGGCTTAGGCTTTTCCATGACAAATGTCAGAAAGACAAGCAGGCTATTTCTGAGTTCAGCCCTTTCACTGCCTCCCCTGAGGCAATCAAGTTGAGTTAAGTACAGGGGTGAAGAGAGAGGGAGGGGAGATGGAAACACAGCTAGAACAGAACAGATGGATATCTTGAAATATTGCCCCACCTCTCTTGGATAAGAAATTTTAAAGGTGCTACTTTAATTGCAGTTTCCTTTACAGGAAGATGGAAATACCTGATCTGACATTATTAAAATTATGTTATTGTGTTATGAGATTACACTGTTCTACAGAAAGTAGGAACAAAGATTTTTGAATGCAAGGTATAATGTACGAGCCAACAAGTATAAAAGAATAGGCATAAAATCATACTAAGACACATTGCCGGTCTATCAGTGTTCTGGGCAGCTGTTCTGAAGCGTGCACGCGTACACACACACACACACACACACACACGAAAAACAGATTCTAAAAAATAAGATTTTTGAAAAGTGTGCTGCCAAATATTAGGTAAAAAAAAAAAAAAATCAGTAAAAAAGAGTAATTAATTCACATATACCATTTTCTCCTGTTTTAAACCTCCTAATGGCAATCAGGTACTTTTGAAGGAGACATTTAGAAACCTAAGCTCACTTAAAACATTCTCTTTCCGGCAAGCAGCTAGTCAGGGACCTACTTGTTCTGAGAGCTATTGTCAACATGCCCCTGCCTCGAGCCCCAAAGGAAGTCAACCTGCCTCCTGACCAGATAGTCAAAGCAATCACGTGTTGGACTCAACTGTAGAGCACCCTTTCCAGATGTCCAGGATCTCAGGGAAGCTACTGTTCAAACCTAAATGAAGCCCTGTATTTCACAGGCCAGCAACATGCTGGGGGCTAGAGAGACCACCTTCAGTTGGGGAAAGAATCAACCTGGTTTATCTGTGGGTGTGTACAGAGGTCAGGTGGTAAGTTGCCTGTCACACAAAGTATTCAAGGAGAGAATAGATGGGTTTGGAGGCCTTATTGCAAAGAAAATTCAAAGGCACGTGGTCTAAATGGCTTTAAAAAATCTCCTACTACCATAAGACCTTAGGATTCTATGAAATTGTATTTTTTCCAAAGAAGTGAGAAAAGAATACGGTATTCTTTTGTTTTTTAATTAGCCATTTGTTTTATTCAACTTTTTTCAACTATAAAATAAAATAAGGAGTATTTCTTCCAATTACATTTCAACATCTATTAAAATAATAATGTATTTTATCTCATTTAATTTTTTTTCTTATTTATTTTAATTTATTTTCAGCGTAACAGTATTCATTGTTTTTGCACCACACCCAGTGCTCCATGCAATCCGTGTCCTCTCCAATACCCACCACCTGATTCCCCCAACCTCTCACCCCCCGCCCCTTCAAAACTCTCAGATTGTTTTTCAGAGTCCATAGTCTCTCATGGTTCATGGAGGACAAGGGGAGATGGAGAGGAGAAGGGAGTTGAGGGAAATTGGAAGGGGAGGTGAACCATAAGAATACGGTATTCTAAGAAACTTCGTTTCCCTAATGAATCAAAGCCTGGCTGAGTCCATAGAGAAATGAAAACAAATGATACCACATGTAGGAATTGTGTAACCTGAGGTATAAATCAGAAATAGTCTACAAATTCGGGGATTTTTTAAAATTATGTATTTAATTCAGTGTAATACTTGTAGTGGTTTATGTAATTTTTCACTTTGTTTAAGTTTGTGCTATAGGACTGCCCTGAGATTGTAGGGTTTTTTTGAATGCAAAAGAACAGAACTTCCTCATTTGAAATAAAGCAAGAAGAGTAACATGATTCAGTAGGAAAATCGGGCCCACGTATGGGAATTTCTATAAAGCGATGACGTTGCAATGCTTTCAAGTCCACATGTTATTGCAAGGTAATGGCTAATAGAGTGAAGTAAATCCATAGGGAAAAAAGTGGGGGTGGGAAATCTGTGATAGGCATACTATGAAGCAAAAGGCATATTTTGAGAGAATTTTTAATTTTTTAAGCCACTGGTTGACTGGTTGACAAAAACTAAATTTTCATTTTGACCAGATGCTCTCATAAGAAAATAAATGTGTTCAGACAAAGAAACTGTTTCCTGCTCTTAATCAGTATGTATTCCATACTGTTTGTCTGAAGTTCTATGAACCCCAAAGAAATGGGACCAAGTGCGTGAGATCTTCTCTTTACATTCTTCTCCACAGTAGGTCACATGAAGAAGTCAAGCCATTAAAGTTGTGCAATTGCAGAGGGCATAGGGAAAAATCTTGGTACCTTTTGTACTCAATTTTGCTATAAACATAAAACTGTTCTAAAAAAGTTAAATCTCCTAAAAAAAAATTTAAAAAAGAAGACTTCATTTTACCTAGATATTTCCAAGATTTAAATAGTATTTTTTTCAAATATATAAAAAAAAAAAAACAAAAAAAAAGGGCTCCATCATTGAACATGTGACTCTTGACTTCTTGATTCCAGCTCAGGTCATGATCTCAGCTCAGATCATGATATCAGGGTCCTGGGACACAGCCAGGCATTAGGCTCCCTGCTTCCTCTCTTCCTTTTCGTCTGCCCCTCCCTTTGCTCAAGCAATCTCTATGTAATCTCTCTTTCTCTCAAATAAGGAAATCTTTTTTAAAAATTACATTATGAATATTTAAATTATTTCTAAAAGCTATCTTTAACTTTATTCTTAAAAAATTATTACTGATTTTGATGAAGTCCAGGATCCAACAGCACATTAAAAAGATTATCTACCATGATCAGGTGGGATTCATCCCTGGGCTACAAAGATGGTTCAACATTCGCAAATCAATCAATGTGATAGAACAAATTAATATGAGAAGAGAGAAGAACCACATGGTCCTCTCAATCGATGCAGAAAAAGCATTTGACAAAATCCAGCATCGTTCCTGATTAAAATGCTTCAAAGTATAGGGATAGAGGGAACATTCCTTAACTTCATAAAATCTATCTATGATTATTTGCTCCAGCTCTTTGAAGAATACTGGTGGAATTTTGATCGGAATGGCATTAAAAGTATAGATTGCTCTAGGAAGTATAGACATTTTAACAATGTTTATTCTTCCAATCCAAGAGCATGGAATGATCTTCCATCTTTTTGTGTCTTCTTCAGTTTCTTTCATGAGTGTTCTGTAGTTCCTTGAGTACAGATCCTTTACTTCTTCGGTTGTGTTTATTCCCAGGTATCTTATGGTTTTTGGTGCTATAGTAAATGGAATCGATTCTCTAATTTCCCTTTCTGTATTTTCACTGTTAGAGTATAAGAAAGCCACCAGTATTCTTCAAAGAGCTGGAGCAAATAATCCTAAAATTTGTATGGAATCAAAAGAGACCCCGAATCGCTAAGGAAATGTTGAAAAACAAAAATAAAGCTGGGGGCATCACGTTACCTGATTTCAAGCTTTATTACAAAGCTGTGATCACCAAGACAGCATGGTCCTGGCATAAAAACAGACACATAGACCAGTGGAACAGAGTAGAGAGCCCAGGTATGGACCCTCAACTCTATGGTCAATTAATATTCGACAAAACAGGAAAAAATATACAGTGGATAAAAGACAGTCTCTTCAATAAATGGTGCTGGGAAAACTGGACAGCTATATGTAGAAGAATGAAACTCGACCATTCTCTTACACCATACACAAAGATCAACTCAAAATGGATAAAAAACCTCAACGTGAGACAGGAATCCATCAGAATCCTAGAGGAGAACATAGGCAGTAATCTCTTCCATACCAGCCACAGCAACTTCTTTCAAGATATGTCTCCAAAGACAAAGGAAACAAAAGCGAAAATAAACTTTTGGGACTTCATCAAAATTAAAAGCTTCTGCACAGCAAAGGAAACAGTCCAAAAAAACAAAGAGGCAACCCACAGAATGGGAGAAGATATTTGTCAATAACAGTATAGACAAAGGGTTGATATCCAGGATCTATAATGAACTCCTCAAACTCTACACACACGAAACAGGCCAGCATATCAAAAAATGGGCAGAAGATATGAACAGAGACTTCTCCCATCGAGACATACAAATGGCTATCAGACACATGAAAAAATGTTCATCATCATTATCCCTCAGGGAGATTCAAATTAAAACATTGATATATCACCTTACACCATTTAGAATGGCCAAAATTAACAAGACAGGAAACAACATGTGTTGGAGGGGATGTGGAGAAAGGGGAACCCTCCTACACTGTTGGTGGGAATGCAAGTTGGTGCAGCCTCTTTGGAGAACAGTGTGGAGATTCCTCAAGAAATTAAAAATAGAACTTCCCTATGACCCTGCAATTGCACTCCTGGGTATTTACCCCAAAGATACAGATGTCGTGAAAAGAAGGGCCATCTGTACCCCAATGTTTATAGCAGCAATGGCCACGGTCACCAAACTGTGGAAAGAACCAAGATGCCCTTCAACAGATGAATGGATAAGGAAGATGTGGTCCATATACACTATGGAGTATTATGCCTCCATCAGAAAGGATGAATACCCAACTTTTGTAGCAACATGGATGGGACTGGAAGAGATTATGCTGAGTGAAATAAGTCAAGCAGAGAGAGTCAATTATCATATGGTTTCACTTATTTGTGGAGCATAACAAATAGCATGGAGGACATGGGGAGTTAGAGAGGAGAAGGGAGTTGGGGGAAATTGGAAGGGGAGGTGAACCATGAGAGACTATATGGACTCTGAAAAACAATCTGAGGGGTTTGAAGAAGCGGGGGGTGGGAGGTTGGGGTACCAGGTGGTGGGTAT
>NC_081558.1:108676983-108741967 GCF_022355385.1 Mustela nigripes
TGCCTCCATCAGAAAGGATGAATACCCAACTTTTGTAGCAACATGGATGGGACTGGAAGAGATTATGCTGAGTGAAATAAGTCAAGCAGAGAGAGTCAATTATCATATGGTCTCACTTATTTGTGGAGCATAACAAATAGCATGGAGGACAAGGGGAGTTAGAGAGGAGAAGGGAGTTGGGGGAAATTGGAAGGGGAGGTGAACCATGAGAGACTATGGACTCTGAAAATCAATCTGAGGGGTTTGAAGTGGTGGGAGGGTGGGAGGTTGGGGGAACCAGGTGGTGGGTATTATAGAGGGCACGGATTGCATGGAGCACTGGGTGTGGTAAAAAAAAAATAATGAATACTGAAAATAAATAAAAAATAAATAAAAAAAAAATTATTACTGGAAAGAGTCCTGGACTAAGAGTCAACATGTTCTCCCAGTTCTGATCACAGTCCCCCATGCTACCAGCTAAGTGAGACTGTGTTAATTCTTCTTTCTGGACCTCAGTATTATTAGATGGAAACTGGGACAGTCTCACCCTTCCCTACCCAGAATGAGAGGAGCATGAAAAATCTTTGAGAAGAATAAGGTCATATACAAATGTAAGCATGGGAGAAAGAAAACAGTATGCTGTAAGAATTCCTTCCTTCTGTCTTTCCATCTTTCCTTCTTCCCGTCTTTCTATCTTTCCTTCTTCCCTTCCTTCATCTAGCAAATACTATGTGAATTCTCAACATAAACCAGGCTCTGCCAGGCACTAAAAATTTCACAGCAAACAAAAGTAGATAGCATTGCAGCCTTTCTGGAATTTACAGTCCAGAGAAGAACACAGGTGCTAAATAATAATACAAATTAATATAATTAAAGTTGTGATGTTTGCCATGAGGAACAGTTAAAGGCAGGTTGGGAAATAATGATGGGTGACCTGAATTAGGTAGAGGATTTAGGGTGGAGAGTAAAGGAATCCAGAGAAATTCTCTCAGAGACTTGAGGCATAAAGAACTGGCAGATAAAAATTTGAGGAAAGAGGTTGCCGATAGTATTCCCAGTAAAGGAAAAAATACTTGCAAAGGTTTTGAGATGATAAAAGCTTGATATATCCAAAGCACTAGCAGAAGGCCTGGGTAACCACTGGTGTTTTTAATTCATGCTACCATGATGATAATCTCCTACTGATTTTGAGATAAGACTAGAACAATTATGAAAACAGACATCCTAATTTTCACTCAGGTTAAACTTTCTAAGCTCAACAAATGTTTCTAACTTAGAATGTCTCAGTATCCAAAGAAAATTCCTAATCCCTATATATTTAGTATTTATTATGCCTGAAGGACATTTTGGACATCCTCTATTCTATAGGTTTCAAAAAGAGTCATCTGGTTAAAATTAAGAATTTTTTTTTTAAAGGTAGATTTATTTGTTGCTTGTTTGAGAGAGAGAGAGAGAGAGAGAGAGAGAGAGAATGAGCTGGAGAGGCAGAGAGAAAAGGAGAAAATCTCAAGCAGACTCCACACTAAGCATGGATCCTGATGTGGGCTTGATCTCATGGTCATGAGGTCATGACCTGCTAAAACCGAGAGTCAGATGCTTAACTGCTGGCACCACCCAGGTGTTCCCAAATTATGCATTTTAATTAAAAAAATTGATAGATTAGAATATATCCTGAGAAAAGATAAGTGGACTCAAAACATTAACATTTAAGCAAAAGTTAATGATTTTAAGGCTGTTGGTCCTAGGAAAGAGAAAACAAAGGAGACAGAGCCTGGATCTGACATACTTACACAAAGCTGTCACATGGAAAAGAGGGGGCATCAAAGGTCTCTAATGGATACCAGAGGATGTCATGGTTAAAGTTCAAAGGAGGACAAAATATTCCTCAGTCTATAAGAAAGAATCAGATAAGAGTCAGAGGTGTCTAATTTGGCAGATGGAAGAAATAGGTATTCCTTTAGAAGTCACAAATGAATCATAAATTTATGTACAGATTCAATCATCCCTTGGGGACACCTAGAGAAAATTCAGACAAAACCTGAAGGACCAATGTAACAGACAACTTGTGAAGTGTATTCTGGCACCAGGAGATACCATTGGAAAGTGCCTCTTAACAGAAAGATTTAAGAAACTCTTCTCAATAAAAGAGAAGTTTCATCTCCCAAAAGTGTTAATCAACTAGGAGACAGGAACTATAATAAGGAGTGGGATGGCTTTAATAACAGCACCATGGGAGAGCTGCTGGAATCTTTGCAGCTATCAGTGGTTACCATAATGTATTTTATTAGTGGATGGAAATTTTTATTTATCAGAAATCTCTGTTAGCATTGCTCATTATGGGTTTAGAATTTTGGTACAGTTTGGTAAGGGAAATTGGGGTGGGAGGTGAGAGCCCCAGGATACCTGGCTTGAGCATAAATGTTCTGTACCAGATCTGGGGGAAAGTTGTTAAAGGACTTCTGGAGGTGGATGAGCATGGGCCAGGAAAGTCATAGAGCCAGAGCAGACACAGAGATGAAGAGCTATGGAAGTGAAGTTAACAAGGCAGGAAGAATCATTTTAATAGGTGAGAAAGAGAAAGAGAAACCCAAGAGAGTCCGAATATTTAAGAAAGCACAAGAATCAATAGTTTGAGTGTGGGCTGTATGAGCTAGTTTGGTGAACAGGTAAGCTGAAACTTTGCTTGTGAAAGAATAAACATTGATTCAGGAGGTCAAGGGTTCTTAACCTTGAATTTCTGTTAGCCTTCTGAACATATGAATATAATCTCTTACAGGTACAAATGAGGGCTTGTTCAGTGATGCCCTAGAGTTTCCCTTAGGGAATATGGCAATTCAGCCTGAGCCAAGGGAGAGTCCTGGGCTTTATTTATATTGACTTAAGTATGACTAGGAGACAAGATGGGACACAGAGACGGATAGAGATTTTGTCAGTCCATCATGTTGATGAAATTTCAAAAAAGTGACTGGCTATGTTACATTCTTCCTAAGTCCCCCTCCCAATCCCAACCCAGATGATGGTTTAGACATTTAGATAGCATTTACTGAGTGTCTATTATCTGCCAGTGCACAAGTACTTTATTCTCAACACAAGTCTGTAAAGTAAATGCTATTCTCATCTTATAGGAGGAAAAGAGACTTTAAAAGGTTAAGTCCTTTATTCATTTCACTCAGCTATTCATTTACTGAGCCAATATATTTGGTTATACACCTCTTACTTGCTGGTGTAGGCAGCATCTACCAAGTGCTATTCTGGGGGAACCTACCAAGAGCTACTATAGGATGCACCCATTGCTTCATATGTCCAGCACCCTTTCTTCTTAGAACAGTACCACTTTGGGGTGCATGGGTGGTTCAGCAGGTTAAGCGGCCAACTTTTGATTTCATGATATCAGTGTCCTGGGATCTAGCCCTGCATCAGTCTCCATGCTCAGTGGGGAGTCTGCTTGAAGATTCTCTCTTCTTCCCTCTCTGCCCCTCCCTGCTCATTCTCTTATCCTCTCTCTCTCAAATAAAAATAAATCTTTTTTTAAAAAAAGGATTGCTTTTCTTTTGGGGCCTTCCTGTTTCTCTAGTCTATCTGTATGTATCAAAAAACTTTCATTTTCTCAACTAATACCTATTTCTTGATCATAAGTGGAGGTCAATTGACTTAGTATCCTGAGATTTGGGACTAAGAGAAAATTAGAATGAAATTTGGTCACTGGCTGAAAACTATAGGATGAAGTATTCAGAAGCTGTGAATGACCATGCTTTTTGTCAGCTGGAGGAAGTCCACAGTAAAAGGGAAAAAATGAAGCTGGCACAGTGAAAAACAGCAGAGACCCGAGACAGCCTGGATGCTGATGGCAGTCCTATATCTTCTCCATTGCTTTACCTTTCCCAGGGACTGGGTATTCACCTCTCCTTGGAGTTCATGAATATATCTTGGGGTCCTGCAAAAATTCTTTCTGCTTAAGCTTCTCTTCTTTTTTAAACTTCTAATAGCTTATCACCATGCTATGCATGGAAGACAAAGATGAAAAAAATACAGTTGCTGACTTATAACTTAAGAGGTATTTCATAAGGACACAGGTGTGGACATAGATCATTACAACATTCTCAGCAGGGTTGGGTGGAATACGTATGACCCCTTACAGTGTGTATCTGACTCATCCAAATGCCTCTTCCTTTGCCATACATCCTCTGCAAGGTTTTGATCAACTTTCTCTCTCCAGGCATTGGCATCTCTAAGAATCTGACTGTAGTGAGGCACAGTAATTGATGTAAGATCAGAGGTCTGCAAACATTTTCTGCAAGGGACCATACAGTAAATATTTTGGCCTTGTGGATAGTATAGACTGTCATAATTATTCAATTCTGCTCTTACAGCATGAAGATAGCCACAGAGAATACTTAAATGATCATGTCTGTGTTCCAAGACAAATTTATTTACAAATTCAGGTTAAGAGGCCAAATTTCATCCACAAGTCGTAGTTTGCCAATCCTAGCTCTCAGATATTCGGGGACAACGTGAAGTTAAAAAACACGATGTGAAATGGTAATTGATTGACAGGAGTGTGCATCAGTTGCTGTAGAAACTCAGAGAAAGCACCTAAGTATTCTACGGGCATGAGGATAAAACATTTATTCAAGAGATGATACCCTCATGGAGTCTTTGAAAACAAAGGATGTTAGAGGAAGAGGAGATGAGTAGGGAAAGCTGCATTTATAAATGCAATGAGTTGTAAGAGACCCTGGCATTTGAAGGATTGCCAATAGTTTCCATTACTGGGACAAGAAGTAAAAAGTTATGAGAGTGTCAAAAATAAGACAAAGAAGGAAAGCAAGGACAATTTTAAGCAAACAAACAAACAAAACCAAGGTATTAGGGAGCCACTGAAGAATTTTAGACAGAGCAGAATAGACATTATCTGATTTCTTCTTCTTTTTTTTTTTTTCTTTGATACTATTTCAGGATCACAAGAAGTAGGGGAAGGATTTCAGGAAAAACACTGCAATTGTTTGGAATCACAGTGGTTTAAAGGCCTAGCTCTAGGCAATGAAGTCAACTGAAGCATTAGAATCAGTAGGATCCAATGTGGAGACAGGTTATATGTGGGACCAAGAGAAGAAGGAACAGACTATCCATAGGACTATTGGGCAGATAAAAGGGGGGAAAGTCATCAGCACTGAAATATCTGGGGCATCCTGAGTTCAGTATCTAACTGTTGAGTGTGAGATACCTGTGGGACATTTAAGTAGAGATGTAGGAGAGCAATCACCTGGTCATGAAGGTAGACCAGCTTTTTATACACATCGGTCAGCTAGGTGCAATTATTATTCCCATTTCACAGATAAAGAAAGGTCAGGGAAAATGTATTTGAACAATAACTCCAGCTGGATTTCTTATTTCTTGACCTGAATTACTCAATTAGGAGTCAACCGAGCATAGGAGCAGATGACATACGAAGAGTATGTAGGATGAGAAAAGAGAAAGATTTAAGCTGAAATTCCAGAAACTAAGTTTTTAGGCTACAGGGGTAGCAGTGTCCATGGTGGTTATGTCCCTCCCCTGGAGCCAGAATGCCTGAGTTCAAATCCCAGTCCAGTTTCTTCTTAGCAGTAGCATGATTTGGAAAAATCCCTTAGACAATTGTATTCCTGCTTCATCATCTGAAAAGGGTAAATAATAATAGCAACAAACTCCTAGACTCCTAACAATCAAGTAAAAGATGTATGTAAATATCTGACCATGCCACACAGCAAATAGTGAATAGTCAAGAAATATTTGTTACTTTCATTATTATTACCTTGCAAAGGAAACAGAAAATGAATGAATGGTAAAACAGGAAAAGTGGGAGAAAGTGCCATCCTTGAGGCTAAGAAAAGAGAAAAGAAGTACACAGAACATCAAATACTGTAGAGAGGTCAAGAAAAAGGGGCCTTAAATAGATCTGTGGGTTTACCCACTTTACGGTCATATGCAGGGTAGGGGAGACAGTTGCCAGGCTGTGGCTGGTTGAGGAAAGAGTGGGTGCTGGAGAAGCAGAGTCAGTAATAGCTAAGTGTATACTAAAAGGTTTGTAGGTGTAAGAAGCAGAGAACATTGACTAAGGGAGATGTCAACAGAATGTAATTTCTAGTAAGTGTGGGTTGCTAAGGTAGGACAAATGGGTAGCTTTCCATGTGGAACATGAAAAGCAAGTAGTGAAGAAGAGGTTGAAGATACAAGGAACAGGAGAAAACAGCTAGATCAAAGTTCTTGAGGAGGAAGAGGTATATGATGAGATTCAGAGCTCAGGGGGAATTGACCTAGAAGGGAAAGAGATACCTATTCCACAGAAGCAGGTGTAGCCAAGATAAAGAGTGGTTTCAGCTAGAATTCTCATCTGACAACCTCGACATCGTTGTCACAGAGTAAACATGCTATCTTGCTGGGAGCGTTGGAGCCATGGGATAGAGCAACTGAGTTTCCAGAAAAGTCTAAAATGTCTGTTGTCGAAAATAGCCAAAGGACCAAACTCTCAATACATAAAAGACTATGCAGGTGTCACTGAGCACCAGACAGAGGTTGGAACCATGAACTTACAGTGGCATCAAGTCATGTGGTGGCATGATTTCCCCCCAGCTGGCTCCATGCTCTAAGTGCAGGAGCAAGGAAACAGAGTGGAGCTGATTTAGCATGTGCAATGTCCAAGGAGAGAGACTTAAGATACCAACAAGAGAATGGCCATCCAGGCTGGACAGGATGATCAGAAGAACAGGAAAAAAGAGAAGGACTGTTAGTGGGGGGAAGGTAGGCATGGACACCAGAAAACAGATGAAGGGGTAAGAGATGCAATGAGAGATTTGTGGTCAGAGGATGAAATTTTGTATTGCTGAAAGACAAGGAGTCGAATAGTCCTCTGGATACTGATCACTGAGGATAATGGCTGGACTTAGGGAAGGAAGGAGAACAACAAGTGGTCCTTAGTCTTCAATGAATCAATGAATGTGAAGAGACAGTAAGAGGTCCATGGTTGACAAGGTGGTAGGGCAGGAGGAGTAGGCGGGAGTGTGGAGGATTTGGAAGGTATAGCCAAATGCCATGTTTTTGTTTTTGTTTTGTTTTCAAGAGAAATAGGGAACTGGAGGAAGAAGGATGATTTGGAAGCAGCAACATGTGGGATAGAGAAAGGTCACGTTGCTCTACTTACAGGTAAGATTTAAGAAAAATGTACTGGTTTTCCAGATTAGAGAACTTCCAGGTAAGTGGTCTCTCTGGGGAGACCAGGCTCCAATTACTACAGAGGGTAGAGAATGAACCCTGTAAAAAGACTGACAGTAGAAGAGAGTTTGTCGGCATGAACAGGCAAGCTTCAAAGTTGCAACGCAAAAGGTCGAAAGGGGTAGTGTGTGCAGAAGGGAAAAGTGAAAGGAATCAAAGCAGGACAGAGGTGCAGGGATGTGACTAGTGGAGCAGTAATAACCCAAGGGCACATCTGCCAAGGAAAGCTATGATGTGAACTCTGGCAGAGTTCACTGCCTTCAAATTTCCAAAAGAAACTTTGGAATAAACTTGTTTTGATGCTAGAAAACCATGGCATTTGCTGAGGGTTCCAAACAGAATGTTGGTAAAAAAATATGATGCCTCCAAAGTAATCTTTTTTTTTACTATGTGTGCCAGGGCAGGATTTTCTTTTACCAAAAATGTAGCTCTTGGTGGAAGCTACCGTGACTCCAGTAACAAGTAAGAGGGTCCAGATCTCTCTTGGTGGCACCACCAGCAGCCTGAGCTGGTCCAGCAAGTTGTCCTGGCTCCCATGGTCAGCCCATGATTCAAGTTTATATTCAAACTCTTACCTGATGGGATCAAGATCTATGCTTTCTATACAAGTTTGCCTCTGTATAAAGGAGACTATCAGTAACCACTCAGCTATTTCTCAAGGTCATTATAGAGAACAATGGAGTTGATATTCACCAAAGCAATAAACTTTGCAAATGGACATACGCGATACACTTATCAGGCACTACCATGACCAAGTAGTTTACTAGGTGACAGTTGGAGATACATGCCAGAAACGAAAAATGAAGTGCAATCGAATGGGGTAAAAAGGTAGAGCCAAGACCCACAGGGAGTGACTTGGCAAGGGTTCTCTGAGGAGGTGAGATTGGAGCTGGAGGTTGGAAGTGTTTCCTTTCCCCCAAAGATTCCTCGCCTCCAGTTGCACAGCCATACCCTTCCTCTCCCCACGTCAGCTAAGCCTCGAAACTTCGCGGTCAGCCGAGAACGCGAGGGAAGCCAGCAAGGCCTCAGTCCACTAACTGAAACCGAATGTGGGGTGGAAACACACAGCCCACCTACCTCACAGGCCATTGTCTCCCCTTGGCAGAGCTACTCCTCGCTGCTCCAGCTCGGCTCCTGGGACCTGACCTCTTTTACAAGCCTGTGGTCGGCCTGCTTATCGGGCCTGACCTCCTGCAGCTGGATCTTGTTTTTGAGTTGGCTCCTTTCTTCTCAGCTGTTTCCATTTTAGGCCTCTGCTTCTGACTCTTGAAAGCAAAAGTAGCCAAGCCCCTTCCCTCTGCCCAGGCGAAGGTGAAAGGACTATATTAGGGCACCTCAAACCTAAGTGGGACCAAAGCTTGGTGTCCACCTTTGGCTTTCTGGTCGAGGCCTTATTTGGAACAGCTGAGCCTCCTCTAGGAGTCTGGGGTTCAGGAGAACAGCGTGTCAGCCTGAGGGGAAGAGAGATTTCAGCAGGAAGGAAAAGGTAGAGGCCTTATTTTCCCAGATAGGGGCTGAAAGCCCACTTCCTTTCCGTTTTGAGCAGTTGAACTGCTGAGGAGCATGAAGTCAAACCCCAGTTGCTCTCCCGCTTTATCAGGCTCCGAGGGAGGCCCAGCGCGTGGAGAGTTTAAAACGCACCCATCTCGCCAAATAAACAAGAAAAACGCACAGAAAGCTTTCCCTAAATCTCTGCACCCCAGATTTGGGAGTGTGCCTCCACCTCCAGGAGCAAGTAAGTGGCTTCCTGGAAGGCTAAAAGGGATGAAAAAAGCAAGACTGACTCTCCCTATTGCCCACTCTCACGCCACTGCCTCGCCTGCCCCCCCTTCCCACCCACAACCCCTCCTACTCCCCAAGGGGTGCCATTTTGGAGCCAAAATCCACTTTGTCAGCACAGGAGCAGCCCTGCCTTCTCTTGCTCCACACACCATGTGACCCTGGAGAACCTCCAGGGCATATTTCATCTGGCATCAGCAACTAGAGGTCACCATGACCCAAAACTTCCTGCATTCCCAGGCCTGGCAGCCCTGCCAAAGCCAGCCGTGGCGGGGGAAGGAGAGCGCCGCTTGGGGGGAGCTGACCAAGTGTGGTGTCGGCCGCCCTGCCTGCCAGCAGACAGCAGCGCTGGTTTTCCACTGCCGGCCATTCATTGGACTTGGCCAGCTTTGTTCCTTCCCTGGGACCAAGTCAACAAGCTGAGACCAGAGGGGTTGCGGCTCTGGCATGCAGAGTGAAGCCATTTCTGTTTGCATGCACACCACGGGCTGTTGCTGTGCTCGGCGGCCCCCAGCACTCTGATTTCCCACCTGTCCTACCTGTGGAGCTCTGCAGTGTGTCCAGGGTTCAGGACTCCCAGCAACGGCAGCTCCTTTTTTTTTTTTCCCCCTCTATGTAGGAGAGAACAGGTCATTATAGAGGCTAGAGATTTCATACTGAATTTTGCTCAGTCAAAAGAGACAATGAAGGAGAACCTCTAGAGCCAGAAAACAATTTTAGTATCAGTTTCCAGGCTCCCCTTCCATGCAAGAATCATAAAGTTTTGGGGTTAGAAAAGAGCATAAACGATCCATGTAAGTGGTTTACACAATTTGGTAAAGAGGTCTTTGAGTAACTGAACAAAACAAGCCACTCCCTTGCCCTAGGCAAAACCCAGCAGACCCTGGAGATTTGGCCCATAAATTGGGGAATGCAGGGACTCCTAGAGCCCCTGTGCAGTGGCCTTCTGGACCACTCCTTCCCCTCCCAGCCCTCTCCTTTTGCAGAAGGGGATCCATGAGACCCAGAGAGGACAGTGACTCTTGCAAAGTCAAGGCTAGATGTGCACCTGCTGAACCCAGATCCCTTTATTCCAAGGGAATCATCAGAGCCCTCACCTCTGGAACCCCTTCCCATTATCTTCTTGGCTTTGCTCTCAGTGTCCCTCTTTCTTTTCCTTTATTCTCTTCCTGCTTGCTCTCCTCAGGTCTTCTCTCTTTCTTTCTCCAATTCTCTTTCTTCAAGTTTTATTCCCATCTGTGCTTTCCTTACTCCTACTCTCTTGTCTTCTCTGCCTCTTCCTGGTGTCTCAGAACCCAATCAATTCATCACTGTCAATTGTCTGGTCCTCTGGACAGGTCATCAGCTCCTGTGGAAGGATATCCTGTGTACCTCAAGGAAAAAATAAAATTGTTGAAAGTAGTGACATCAAGGAGAAAAATTTCATCTCCCTCCCCAAATCTTCAGTATAGATCTAATGGAACTAGTCTTTTTCTCATCCTTCATGAAGACAAATAATGTCTAGGGAGAGGAATACAGAAACCAGGAGATTAACAGCACTCACGGTATGGTTGGGGAGCTCCAGGGGGTCCCTGAGACCTTTTCAGGGGGTCTACAAGGTCAAAATTATTCTCACCATAATGCTAACATCATAAAAAAACATTATTTGCCCTTTTTTTTTTTTTGTCGTTTTTACTGTGTTAACATTCGACCTGATGGTGTAAACACCACAAGGGATAAAACTGGGGAGGAGGGGTAGGGGAGGAGGGGAGAGGGTTAGCATGTATCCAGGCATTAAAACCAAATTGGATTCCTAGTCACTGTAATCTTCACCATCATGAACATTTTTTTAAAAAGTAAATTTTACTTCAGAATACTCATAAAAGAACTGTTAAACATATTTTTTAATATAGATTAAGTCTTATTAAACTGAATATAAGCCTCGAGTACACATTTTTTTTTTTTCTATTCCCCAGCAAGGTGAGAAGCGTGCATAAAGTACTTCAGTCACATACTAACGTCTAACGGTTGCCTCAAGGAAAAGGAGTGACGCAGTTGAGATGTAAGCTTTACCAATCACTTTTTTCCAGTTTTACCTGGAAGAACGACTGACAAACTGTGGTTGTCTAAACCTGTGTATTTGGCAGGCATTTTCCTAATAATGAACAAAGTGAGCCTGTCGCTTCCAGGGCCAAATAGACAGCACCTTTTGCCAATGGTAAATCTGAGCTTTCAGTCAAAAATTAAAACGTTAGAAATGTGTATCTAACACCATTAACTGAACTGTTTCCCCATACTTAAAACTTTTCTGGTTAGATCAGTGGTGATATTGACAAATGTGATTATTTGAATTTTTAGAATGAAATACGTCAACATTTGAAAGACTGGTGTAAGTCAGTGAACCGGTATTTTCCAAATGACCAATGCATGGTGTTACAAAACCATGCCTGGGAAAACAGCCACTGAAAATGCAAGACAGACTAGTGGATTTTATCATAACTGAATACAAAGTGTTCACTAATAGGCTCCAAGTTTCACAAGGCAACTAAATTCTAAGAAACTACCATATCTTGAGTTTTGATGTAGTAGCAAAGAAAAATGTCTCCAATTATCTGAAAACACTAGGAAAATACCCCACTCTTTTCCAACTCTGTATCTGTAAAAAGCAGGATTTCATTCATCTACTTCAATTAAACCAAGTATTGCAAATTTAATAGGAGATAAAATCTACCAGTCTTCAATTAAACCATATTTTAAAGAGATTTGAAAAAAATGTACAAAGATACCAATTTTTTTTCTTTTGGAAAATATGGGCATTTTTTTGAATTTTTAAAAATTTATGCATTTTAATTGCTAATACATATCTATGAATAAATATAACCCACACAAGCACAAGCTCTTTGGAGTGGAATGGAGTCCTGAGGCCAAAATATTTGAACGCCACTCCTGTAGACTATTCTAGAAGGAAGCAGAGATAAATCCGTGCAATACTTGTTAACTGGGCTCAAGTATGGGTAAGGATCATGCTAAGTATTACAGGGGATCCAGCTCTTACAGCCCTCACAGTGTAGCAGGAGGGTAAGGCATGGAGACGAATAGCTGTGCTCTGAGTCCAGGAGTGCCACCAGAGAGAAGGAATGAAATGGCACCAACGCTCCACTTGGGTTGAAAGTAAGAGGACCTAGAAAAGTCTTTACAAAGGAGGTGACAGTTGAGAAGCCTGAACAAAAGCTGAGCATTAAGAAAACAAAATAAAAAAGCAGAGAGTCTGGGAGCGTTGATGCAGGCCAAGCAGAGGGAAGGATGGGCGTGAGAGAGCAGAGGGTACATTGAATAGTGCAAGCATTCCTTCAGGCACAACAGAGATGCAGGGCACAAAGCCTCCTATAGAGCCGATGCTCCATAAATGCTTGTTAGATGAGCCTATGTATGAAAACAGTGATTGGCTAGGCCATGGATGGGTTTAGCTATGTCTTATCACCCCCCATCTTCCCACAATATATGTGAGAAAATTATGTGGAGAAAGTTGCTAGAGGCCAAAGAAGTGAGAAGATTCATATATAGTACAAATTAGAGACAGAGCCGCGGGCCCTGACCTGGCTTCAAGGTCTCCTTTGCCAGACAATTCCTTCTTAAGTCAGGCTGATATTCCTCTGCCCCAACTGAGTGACATGACATGACACTGAATGAAGAAGGCTGAGACTGACACAAGCTTTGAGATTCATCATTGGAAGAACTTCTGCCAAACACCACTCCCTGATCAGGACAAAGGGATTTGGAGAGGAAAAAGACGATGTTCTTGTCCTCACAGTCTCTAGAACAGGCTCTTCAGGGGAGAAAGACCCATCTGACCATTACTGTGAGGGTATAGTGCCACCCTAAGTACAGAGCACAGACAAGGCCTCCATCTGAGTGATGGTGAAGCTTTCAAGAGGGGATGGAAAGGATAGGAGTGATTAAAATGACTTTTAAAGGATAAAGACTGATTAGATACATAACACCCATTCTTGAATTCACAGGTTCCTGAAGGTCTGTGGATCTGTCCTCTTTGTCTCTGCATCCCCAACACCAAACACAGTGCCTGTCATACAAAGACATTCCATACGTGCCCGATGCACTACTCTGAAAGCAAGGGTGAAGACGAAATATGATGCCAAGCCTCAAATTTTTTTCACCTTTTTCCATCGTTCCACTAAGATATTTTTGGTATATCATATATAGAAGTTTAAGGTGTACGACGTGATGATGTGATACACGTATACATCACAAAATAATTATCCCAAAAAGGTTAGTTAACACTTCCATCCCCTCACGTACTTATCATTTTGTGGGTGTGATGATAACTTTAAGATTTACTCTCCTAATAACTCTCAAATGTGTAATACAGTATTGTTAATTATAGTCACCATGCCATACATTAGATCCCCAGAACTTACTCCTCTTATAGCAGAAAGTTTATACCATTTGACCACCATCTCTACATTTCTCCCTACCCTTTTGCCCCTGACAATCACAATTCTATTCTCTACTTCTTTGTGTTCTGCTTTTTTAGATTCTGCATACAATGGAGAAGATAGAGCATTTGTCTTTTTTTCTGTCTATTTTGCTTAGCATAAGGCCCTCAACATCCATCCACGTTGTCACAAATGGCAGGATTTCCTTCTTTTTTATGGATGAATAATTTTCCATTATAAATATGTATCATATTTTCTTTATCTATTTACATGTTTACTGACACTTAGATTATCTCTGTGTCTTGGCTATTGTGACTACTGCTGCTGTGAACATGGGAGTGCAGATACCTCTTCCAGAGTGATTAATTCCTTTGGACATATACAGAAGAAGAAATGCTGGATAATATGTTATTTCCATTTTTAATATTTTGGTAAATCTCCATTTTTTTATTTAAATTCAATTAACCAAGTTATAGTACATCAGTTTTTGATATAATGTATATAACTATAGCACATTAGTTTTTGATATAATGTTCAATGATTCATTAGTTGAGTATAACACACAGTGCCTCCATTTTGTTTGCCACTGTGATTGTACCAATTTACTTCCCACCAACAGTGCACAACTGTTCCCTTTTCTCTACAGGCTGACCAAAACTTGTTGTCTCTTCTCTTTTTGCTAACAGCCTCCTAACAAATGAAAGGTGATATCTCACTCGCTTTTTATTTGAATTTCCCTGATGATTAGTGATTTGAGCATTTTTTAATGACTCTGTTGGCCATTTTCAAGACCTAATTTTGAATATGCCACACATTTTCTATGCTCTGCTCTATGACTTCCCAATCTCCCCTTCTGCACCATTAGAAATTTTCTCAGTCATTGGTACCCAAATCTGCCACTGGCAGGCAGCTTTTCCTGGACCAGCAATCAAAAGGTAAAAGTGTCCTGTTTCATTGCAGACAAAACCTTGTAGACAAACAAGACAATAGATACTATAGACCAAGTAAGTCTCCGCTTCTCTTTACACACGCTCTCTCACTCCTTCTCAACAAGCAGGGAATAAAAGCATCACGTTGGTACCCTAGTCATGAATCAGAATCTCTGTAAGAAAGGCTACAATCAATATGCATGACACAAGACTGATATGATGCCCTGGACCATCTGCAAAACTGATGCCAATCACTTCCTAAGGTCCCGTGTTACACTCCTCCAGGATGGATGGGTCTGCTTCCCACCTCGACTAGAGCAAGGAGGAAGGCTTCAATGATAGATAACAGTGAGGGATTATCAGCTCTAAAGAAGGACATTTTGTAGTTCTCTTGCCACCCCATCAGCACCGATATGCACAGAGATGCAGTCCTACCCATCATGTCTAAAAATGCTCACATTGTAAACACTTCCCCTTTTTGGGATTGGCTGTCAATACAAGTGACACTGTGAGAGAATCATTTATGCCTGGGTGAGTTTTAGCGCCATATCTCACAGAGCTGTGGTCACCAGAACAAATGATGTGAACTTCAGATGCAAGCAGGAGCCAGTGATGAGGTGGAGGGCTTTCAGCGGCATAAATAGCAAGTTAAACTCCAAACCCAAGGACCTGAAGCAGTTGGTCAACCCAGGACTTCCTAAGCGCCACATAAAGGGAACCTCAGAGCACTTGGAATAGGTATTTTTTGTTCATAAAGAAATTTAAAGGTGGGGGATCCAGCAGGGTGGTGGGGGGCGGTGGGCAGGAAGGGGCAGCTATGGAGTGGTTGAGGAAGGGTAAGAAAGGACTAACTGTACTGGGAAACATCTTTCTTCTTGTGAGATCCAGGTGGAAGGTTGCCTGGCCTGGACTTCAACTTACTCAGGCAGGGAGACCCCCTCTCCACCCCTTCTCATAACCCTGTCACAGCACACATAATGCCTTGGGGGATGCTACCTCCAAAATCTGTCTCATATAGGACTCTGGTGACCCTTGCACTCAGGGACTTAGAAGAATGATTTCTGTGTCCCCAGACTTGAGCAGTAGGGCTGGGCCATGGTAGGAGCCCTCATTTTGTTCAGAGGCTGTATTCCAAGGGAGACTCAAATGACAAACTGAAAAATGAACAATTGATTAAAAGAAAGTAGACCTAAACAAAGCCAGTAACCTAAGGGTTGCTCTGACCATGACCTTTAGATTAGGCTGCTCTCTTTACCAAGAGGAGCACTGTCTGATCATAACTGAGGACATTTAGAATGCCTCCTGGAGGCACGGCAAATATCTCATTTTAAAGAAACAGATTTTTATATATGGAAAATTGTGATTGTGTTTTCTTTATAAACCAAATACCTTTAAAAACAGGGGAAACATATTTTAAGAGTATGAACTTAAAATTTCCCAGACTGCACATACTGTTAATTAGTGGCCTGAACCTAAAATACAGGGGGCTTCACCTGGATTTCCATTGTCCATCCACATTCTGAAAATTATAGGAAAAATCCTTCAGAAGAAAGATCACATTAAGCTGCAAATTCAAATCAGTCAGGTTCCAAGATTTAAATGGCTTCCTCTTTGGCGTCTACATAAATAGCCCATAAAATCCCTGTAAGCCCACAAAATAAGAGACCATTTTATTCAGTTCAGAAACAATCCATACAACACAGAACAAGATGCCTCTCCAATAACCTTATGAAAATCTGCCTTTTGGTAAGCCAAAATTAATATTCCTCCTCTTCTCCTGGTTTATGTCTGTAAGGTCACTGCAGTGAGAACTCCTTCTGAATGTCGAAGGCTACTCAATTAATCTTCTTGTTTGCAGAGATCTGAAAGCATTTAAGAGAGGTCAAAAACTAACACCAAGCAAAATGCAGCTAAATTCTCCCCTGTTGTGCAAGGTTTACCCTAACTCATGTTCCCCTTCCCATTTTTCCTGTCTCTTCTTTATTTACCATTTTCCCTGACTTCTAGTTTTTATTTCTTTTTCTCTTCTTTTCTTTTATCTCTCTCTTAATCTCTTTACTCTGTGCACTTGCCATTATACGGGCTGTGACTCAGGTATTATCCAATTATCATGGAATATTTGGGCAATTTTATATAGACAAATCTCTGTGTCTTCAGCATCCTTTCATTTACTCACAGAATTGAAGAAGGAAAAGAGGATACGATTAAAGAGAAATCATATTCCTTAATATAAGTAAGTTAGAGAGCATTAACAACACAGAGAGGAAGAGTTGAGGTGGTTTAGATTTTCAGAGCTTGTCAAGTTCCATCCATTAAATGAATTCATACATGTAACACATTACAGTGCCTTTTATGCTGTGGGCACTCAATAATGCCAATTTCTTTACTTCTACCTCCATCCCAATGATATATTATGGTGGTAGAGCTATATAGCTGACCACAACTGTGCTGGTCAGCTCTGTCCCCAGGTTGTACTAAACAGTTGGTAGTTGACTTCACCCACAGGCTAAAGCAATGAACTTTAACTCTGAAGTGAAAGAGGTGGTGGAACTCCCACATCTGCTCTCCAAGCTACCATGCACTCCTGTGAGCCGCCTACCTGCTCCTTGCCCACAGACACAGGAACAGGTAAGCAATAGGCAACTTTGACAACCTGGAATTTAAAAAGAAGGAGGGCAAGTGGTACCTGCATGGCTGACCCTTGAGTTTGGCTCTGGTCATGATCTCAGCGTTTTGAGATGGAGCCCTACATTGGGCTCCACACTGGCCATGGAGCCTGCCTCAGATTCTCTCTCTCCCTCTTTCTCTGCCCCTCCCCAGTGCTCTCTCTCTCTCTCTCAAAAAAAAGATGGAAAGGAGCAAAAAAAAGAAAAATATTTGAGAAAAACCAACACCAGAAGAGAAGCTACAAGTGTAACAAATACGAGTATTAACATTCAAGAAATAAAGTTAATATGGAGAACAAATAGGAAGACATTTAAGACACCAATTACTATCTTCAGGAAGATTAAGGAGAATATCACATCCTCAAGGACTTGGAAGATAGAGGCTTGCTTCTCAGAGGGTGGTCCACATCCCCATGGCCTGTAAGCTTGTTAGAAAAGCAGAATGTCAGGCCTCACCCGAGAATGACTAAAATCATACCTGTAGTTTGACACGACCCACAAGGTTCATGTGTGCTCATGGCCATTGGTGGATCAGAGCACTGTGTTAAACGGCTTGGAATCTGAAGTTCTGATCACAGGGGGTGAGGAAGATTAATGAATAGAAAAGCAGAAATAGATTTGGCTAAGTGGAAAGTGAGTTAAAAGCCCCATCTGAGGTGGTCTCTTTCAGCACTGGATCAGAACTCTCATTGGCAAAATCAGATGTCAGGAGAAAAGGAAGGAAAATATGATCATCTTAGAACATGTGCCTAGTATATAAACTACCAGTAAAAACAGAGAGCAAAATAAAGTCATATGCAGGTTTACAAAGATTCAGAAACGTTATTGCCCTCATTGGAGTTAGGTGAGATGTACATGAAGTCATTTGAAAGAATGGATAAAACCCAAAGAATAAATAATACATAAGGGATGAGGAAGAGTGGAAAGTAAGCAGAAAACCTAGATTAGGTTTAAATAACTCCTGATGCATAATTTTAAAATATTTATAACTAAATATAACTCAAGTCCCAGATAATCTCAAAGTGGCAGGCAGTAAAGGGAAGGGAAGAACTACTTAGGTTCTTCTCTCATTTAAGGAAGATGAGAGAGATTGCGTAACTCTCGATAATAGTAGCAAAATATGTTTCAATGTGTATGTCACAAAAGACTGCCTGCTGTCTGACTCCACATATACATAACTCTAGAAAGGACAAAACTAACCCATAGTGACAGAAAGCATACTCGTGGTTACCTGGAGCTGAAAGAGGCAGGGGTGGGAAGTGGGAGAGGGACTGTATGGGAAGGGTACAAAGTGTTTTGGGGGTGAGGAAAATGTTCAATATCTCCATTTGGGGGATAATTAAGTGTTATTAAAAATTATTAAATGTAAATTTCTCCCTTTGGGTTTTATTTAAATTCAAGTTATTTAACATATACTGTATTACTAATTTCAGGGTAGAATTTAGTGATTCATCAGTAGCATATAACGCCCAGGGCTCATTACATCAAATGCCCTTCTTAATGCCCATCATCCAGTTACCCCATCCCCCACCCAGATCCCCTCTAGCAACCTTCAGTTTCCTATAGTTAAGAGTCTCTTATGATTTGTCTCCTTCTCTGTTTTTATCCTATTTTATTTTTCCTTCCCTTCCTTTATGTTCATCAGTTTTGTTTCTTAAATTCCACATATGAATGAAATCATATGGTATTTGTCTTTCTCTGACTGACTTATTTCACCTAGAGTAATACCTTCTAGCTCTATCCACATCATTGCAACTGACAAGGTTTCATTCTTTTTGAGGGTTGAGGAATAGAACACTACATCTTCTTTATCCATTCACCTGCGGATGGACATCTGGGTTCTTTTCAGAGTTTGACTATTATGGACATTGCTGCCAATCAAAATACACATTTAAAATGTGTCCATGATGTCACATGCAAATGATGTCTCCTAAAGTTGATTTTTAAAGTACTGTGTCACATAAACAAAGGTAATTGTTAGAAGAATAAAAATTAAATATTTTAGATAGATTAGATGGAGGATGGAAGGGAAGCTTAATTAACTCAACAAATACAAGTGGAGAGATAAATGGGATAATGATAATAAAATAGCTAACATTTATGCAGTACTCACTGTTTCTGAGACCAGATTTTGGATACATTATATATAACAGTTTCCTTAATCCCTAGAACAAGTCCATGACATAGGTGTGATAATAGTCATTCTCATTTTATTGACGAAGAAACAAAGCACATCGGATTTATGTAACTTAGCACGACCAAACATCTCGTGTGACAGAGCTGGGGTGCCAAGCCAGCTCATAATTCGTTCTAGTAAATAGAAATAGTAAACAAAATTAGAAAACACAAGTAGAGGGCGCCTGGGTGGCTCAGTGGGTTAAGCCGCTGCCTTCGGCTCAGGTCATGATCTCAGGGTCCTGGGATCGAGTCCCGCATCGGGCTCCCTGCTGAGCAGAGAGCCCGCTTCCCTCTCTCTCTCTCTCTGCCTGCCTCTCCATCTACTTGTGATTTCTCTCTGTCAAATAAATAAATAAAATATTAAAAAAAAAAAAGAAAAGAAAACACAAGTAGAAAATGTAAAGTAAAAAGGAGAAAGTGCCAAAGTGGTGTTAATCAAAGCAAAAGAATGTGTAATACATTTTTCCATTAGAAATCAGATTATATAAATAAATAAATAAATAAGGCTTAGCGACATGTTATTTACAAAAGACATACCCAAAACAAAAAAAGAGTTGAAAATGATATCTAATCCATTTGGAAGGTATACTAGGTAAAATGCTAAAACTATAAGCAGGGCCATTAATATAAAAGAAGTCGAGATGAAAATATTTTAAAATATCAGAGATGAATACTCCCAACTGATAAGAGGTACAATTGATCAAGAAAATGAAGCTGTTATTAAGCTTCTATGTATCTAATAGCACAGACTCAAGGCAGACAAGGTCATCAACTATGACAGAGCCAAAACTTAGTGAAGGTTTTCAATACATCTCTTTCAATAACTGACATTGTAAGTAGACCAAAACCAAGTAATGACCTGAATGATTCAACTAAAGAGGGTAAATTATCAGCCTTTTGTCAGGCACAAATAAATTGCAGTAAATTCTGTAAAGCAATAAATATTTATATCAGATTCTCTGACCTCGATGAAAATTAGAAATTAAAAACAAAATGTAGCTATCCTCTTTGAAAAGAAACAAAGGAAAGTCTATATATTTGGAAAATTTTAAATATTATTTTAAATATTCAGAATCTACTTAGAAATGGATGCCCATATAAAAACTTATGGGATGTAGCCAGTGTAACAAAGTAACACTCAGAGGAATCCATATGTTCTTAAATGCATTTAATAATAAGCAAGAAATGTTGAAAATAAATTAACTATGAATCCAATTATAATGTTATAAAATAAAAATAAAATAAATCCAAAGACTGATGAAGAGTAACTAATATATGATATGTTTTAGGGCTCATCAATAACTCCAATAGGTATTTCTTAAATGACTAATAAAATAGATTCCTGATAAATCTTACAAAGAAAGAGAAGGAAGATACAACCATATGAAAAACTAAACTCAGGATTTTATTACCAATATGGAGGAGATTTTGAAAATATTAAGAAAATGCTATTTGTAGGCCATATCAGTAAATTTGGAAATCTAGACAAAATGGAGAATACAATATCCTGGGAAACTCTAAGTTTCCAAACAGATTCCAAAAGAATTGTGAAAAATTTGAATAGCAAGTGATAAAAAGAGAAAACTAAGAAAAAATGCCAGAGATCTTTCTATCTTTCCATTAAAATAATGTCAGGTGATTTCAGATGATCTCTACTAAACCTTTAAGGAGATACTCTGATTTTTTTTTTTAATGGATGCCTTTCCATTTTCTTCCATAAGACTAACAAACCCTGGTGTTAAATATGAAAAATGGTCCCCAAAGCAGTCAATTTGGACTTATGAACACAGAAGAAATAAATCCAAACTAAAATGTCTTAATTGTATCTTTTGTAAGAAATCAGTATATATCTGAGAGAGAGAGAAGAAAGAAAGAACATGTTAGGGCTTGGAGAGGACTTAGTGGCAATTTAGTCCAATTACCTCACTGTAAAGGAGAATTTCATGTCCTAAAAGGAGAATTTATTTACTCAAGTGTCACAGCAAATATGTGAGACTAACTTATCCCTCTAACTCACTACTTGAGAGTTTCTTTAAAGTCCTATGTATCTTCCTTTCCCTCACCTCAAACTTAAATCACAAATACTCTGTGTATGTAGATGGGGTGTAGGAAATGGCCTGACCATATAAAGATGGAGATGTTTTATTAACAGCTTAAGGACATTTATAAATAACTGAAATAAGGTTGGAATTTGGGGAAACAACACAAATATTAGAGTCAAGGTCAAGTAGAATGACCCTGACTTCTCTTTGTTAGAGTCAAAATACTGGAATCCTCAAACAGTGTCTCTGACTTACTGTGAGCATTAAAATGTTACACCGGGTATCTGAAGAAGTCTTTCAAATATTCTTGGCATATATTACCTGTCTTGATTTCTTTTACAATTCTGGTAGCCAATGAGAAGCAACGCATTTTTTTTATATCAAGAGGACTTCAGAAGGTGTGATATACTTAAAAACCCTAATATTCATGTTATTGAAGTGTATTAAAGCTGCAAATAAACTTCTGGTGTCAGAAAAGCAGAGGGACGTTAGCAATAAAGAAGTTAAGATACACGTTCTATAGATTCAGAAAACAATGCTTTCTGAGCATTAAGATTTAAAGTATGTGGTTCAACTGCTTTCATTCATTTATTCATTTAGCAAATACTGACAGTATGTACCATGTGGTAACCTCTATGATAAAAGTCATACAATGTAACAATTAGAGTTGGCCACAACCTTTAAAATATTCTTTATTCCAGGTAAAATATAAGAAGCAGGATACCAGCGTTTCCCATATAGCAACAGGCTCTCCTGCAGCAGAATATGCTCTTGCTACAGGAATGGCTGAAGTGGGCTTAATCAGGCAATCATGCCCTGTCTAAAAAGCCTACTATCTGGTAAGAAGAAAGCCACAAATAATGACAACAATATCCCAAGCTTATAATTCTCTGTCTAGAATTTGTCAACAGAAACTTGACATAGGCATCTGGAAAATACCTGTTTAATTTAGTGACAATAGAATAATACACTTAGGAGGGAGAAAATGTTAAGGCCTGGGAGAGATCTTTCAGATCAAACCCCAAACCCTCATTTTTCAGAGGGCAAAACACAGATCTAGAAAGGGAAGATGATTTGTTCCAGGCACCAGAGTAAGTCCAAGGCAAAGCTGATACTCAAATTTAAGTCTCCTGCCCCCTGCTCCAGCTGTTTCTGAGGGTCCTTGAACAGACTTGCAACAGGCCCCGAACTAGTAGTTCTGTAGTCAGCCAGTTACAGAAGCACCTGCCCTGGCCTTCCCTCTCCCTCTCTGGGTTCTGCTACGTCTCCTGGATTGCCCACGAACCCCCAAGGAGAAGTTTCACCACTGTTGCTCCAGCCCCTGTTAGAACCCAATGTCCAAGCCAGAGTCGTCAAAGTTTCCAGGCCTCTGCTTTCATGGCTGTGCTGGCTTCCAGGCAGTGTCAGTGAGAAGATCCTCCTCCCAGCTCAGTGCCACCCTTGGTCACCTAGGCCCCAGTGGTTCTGTCTGTGCCAAGAATCTCACAAAATATTTTTTAAACAGACCTGCCAACTTCCGCTTGCCCTCTCCCTCCACAGCCTGCGCTAATTATAGGCGCTCAAACCTAGGCAGTGGAAAAATATAAGAAATGAGCTTACCATCTTCCCCCTTTTTCTTGTCCTTTTTCCCAGGCTCTGTTCCCACCCAAATTTCATCTCTTTCCCCTGCTATGCATGTTACTGAACACCAAGGCAGGTAGATCTCTGCTCTGTGTGTGTGTGTGTGTGCAAGTGTAAATGCAGCAGGGATGTTGTAAGCAGTCATATATTCTGCTATGCTTGGAATTAATTTGCTGGTCTTTTCTAGTGTCAGTCACACAGTTGATGGCTACTCCAGCTGCATTTCTAACCCCTGGAATTTACCTCTCTGAGCTCAAGAAATTCAAGGTAAATTGTGAAGCTTGAAACAGAATCAATTCAACCAAGTTGCAGTGAGTGGCAGGACACCTGAGGGTACATGTATCTGTAGCTCAGGTACATGATGGATTTGGGGTCATTGTTGAGACTCCATTTATGTGGATGTGTACAAACAAAGCCCAGAATACTTCCTGCAGACTTAAGAAGTCGGTCAACAAGATTCACCAACTGTTGCCTGGCCTTCTAATATGAAGCCTCACACGCTTCTAGGTTTTTTCCTTCCTGGATGAAGTATATTTAAAAAAAAAAAAAAGTCAAGAAGGTCGACATTGAGCCAAGCATCATGCTCCACACAGTCATTTTTTCTTGGTTAATATTCTCCAAAGCCACATAAGGCTCAAAGAGGTCAACTAATGATCTGTCCAATATCATGTGACCAAAGATGGCAGAGCCAAGCAAGAAACCAGGTCGTGGGGACACAAACAAGTAAGCAAATGATAATATGGCTACCTACTATATACCAAACATCACACTACTGCTTTGCTAAAGTCACAAGAACAAAATCTTTTAAGTAGATATTATCATATATATCAGATGTGATATAGCACATATCAATTATCATATATTATATCATACATATGTCACATATTGCTATTGTACAGAATTAAATAAATAAAAGCATAGGCTCAAAGACATTGAAAACTTGTTTAAAGTGATGCAGTTGGTGTATGGTGAAGGCAAGATATTTAAATACAAGTATGCTTAAATTCAGAGCCATGAGTTACTAAGTACATAATGCAGCAAGATATATCCATCACCTCTAAACCATTGATTTTCATACAGCCTTGAGTGTATACAGCATTGAAGAGCTTCCAGAATTTCATGAGACAAAGGAATTTAGGCCACAATCTAGCTAGAGATAAGAGCTTTCATAGCTAATCTTATATTTTCCTTTCCTCCCCTCATTCAGTAAGAGGTATATGGGAAAATAAGAATCTGTCTGTAAGACTTTCTAATTACAGAAACATATTTTTAAGGAAAGGGGTTTCAGGGGAAACATAGTTAGACCAATAGTGCTCTTCAAAGCAGATTAATTGGCAAATGGCTCTGTGATCATCTTTGTTGAGAAGAGGTGTTGGCTTTGCTTGACGCACAGTGCATTAAATTTGAAGCACTATATGTTCATGTCTCTTCAGGTATAGGGTTGACAATGCAATTTCTCAGTTCTCCAACTAAAACAAAGCCCAGTATAATATCTACTAAATAAGGGATACTTTGCATTTCAATGCAGATTGATAACTAACTAATACTGAGTGCCTGAAAAGTGTGAGATGTGAATATTTTCTATCAGTAGATAAGCTCAATTAGATTCAGAGCCTGGAACATATCAATTTCTCTATAGTCACATTTTTAATTGAGGCCTAATTAAAAAATAATAAAGTACTCAAATCTGAAGTGTTTAGTTCAATGAGTTTTGAAAATTTTGTGCACCTGTATAACCACACCTCCGAAGAAAATACTGAATATATTCATCACAAAAGCAAGTTTCTTATATCATTTTCCAGTAATTAATAATAATATCATCATTGATTTTAGCTTTTATTAATAAGTCTTCTAGAAACACTGTTGTTTAAGTTTTTAGTTTAGTTTTCATATACCTTGAATAAATACCTAGGGGTATACCTGTTCAGTCATGGTGTACATCCATGTTTAACTTTATAAGAAATTGAAGAACACATCTCTATAGCCATGTATCATTTTACTCTCCCATTAGCTAGGTATGAGAGTTCTAGTTGCTCCATATCATCACTGACATTTAGTATTGGTCTTCTGGATTTTTGCCATTTGTAGTTTATCTTAGTGTGATTTTACTTTGCAATAAGCACTTTCTCATGTGCTTATTGGCTATTCATATATAGTCTATTGTGAAGTATTTGTCCATTTGTCTTCGTAGAGTATTTTAACTTTTTTTGTAATCTCACTCAATACCACAATATTTAGCTATTAATTTGATAGTTCAGGTATTAGTTTATTATTTCCAGAAAAAAATAGTGATAAATTTGCCTAAGTTGTCAATTAGCATCTTCTTGGAAATTATTGGGCAGGTGTTGCTTAGTTACATTACCTTATAACCCCCAGTAATAATCTATGCATTTGTAAAGGGGAAGGAGAGACCATTAAGTCCAGAACTTAACAGCAAAGTTCCATATAGAACCAATAAACTACTCACTAACCAGCTGTTCATGCTGGTGAGCCCATTCTATTTTGTCATTCCTTTGTCAAGGAGTATTTCATATAAAGAACAGTGACAGGGGTGCCTGGGTGGCTCAGTGGGTTAAGCCTCTGCCTTCAGCTCAGGTCATGATCTCAGGGTCCTGGAATCGAGCCCCACATCAGGCTCTCTACTCAGCAGGGAGCCTGCTTCCCCCTCTCTCTGCCTGCCTCTCTGCCTACTTGTGATCTCTCTCTGTCAAATAAATAAATAAAATCTTTAAAAAAAAAAAAAAGAACAGTGACAGATAATGCACATATAGTAAAAATTTAAGTGATATTCAATCAACAACTTACATGTTGCTGAGAATGGGTCAAACAAAAAGTGCACTCTGAAAACTTTACAGATGAAAGGGAACTTAGAGTTCATCTCAGCCAAAACACCTAGTGTTGTAGAAGAGAAAACTGAGGGCTAGAGACTTAACAAATTTCCCAGGCAACAACAGAACCCAGATAATTCTACTAGAGCTTAAGATTCCTTCTACCATAACATGATGCCTCTGGAGAGAAAAAGTACCCTAATTTCATTTAGAAAATTAGAAAAAAAATAGAAAAAAATAATCTTAAATTAGAAAAAAAAAATCTAAACTCAGTAGAAGTTTGGAAAAATACTAGATGGGAAAATAATGCCAACAGAAAGACTGCTTGGAGTCACTAAAAAATTATGGAATCTAAAGCCAGGAAACCTAGATTTGAGTCCAGCACTTTCACTCATTAACCATGTGGCTTTAAACTAGTCATTTCAACTTAACATTTTAATACCCTCACATGAAAATTGAGACTGGAGATAATAAATATGTAGTTATATTCAGAAACAGAACAGAAGTCTATATTGAGAAGGGGGTTGAATCAGACCTGCTGGCCCTGAGAGCTAGAAGTCAAAGAATAATGGGATAAAACAGTTCCTGCAGAATGACTGACAAAAACTACACTGACTGCTTGAGGCTGGGGACTTGCTATATGTGGGGGGTATCCTCAAGCATAAAGGTTGCCAATTTTATCCCTAAAACTATGATTTATAGGAGGCTGTGAACCCAATGAAGTAGGACTATAAAAGTACTGCTTGATGTAGAACTGAACTAGACAACTCATTGCCTCAAAAGTTGGATCTCAGTATCTCTAAAATCACCATACAACTGAAGCCCCAACATGCCATTTTAAAATTAGGCTCAGGACTTGATTTTCATGGGAGGTAGTTTTGAATGCTTGTAAGACTATCAACTACTGACCAGAGAGAAAGAGAGACAAAAATAGTCTCTCTGACTCAAAATGAGTACATCAGCCCAAATTTTAAAATTGGTGAAAACATCTAGAGATAAGAAAGGCAACAAGTGAAATCAACAGCTAGAACATGAATTCACTCCCGTGAAACTAATTTTAAGAGACAGTATGACAAAAACTTTCAAATTAGAATGTTAGAATGGTCAAATATAAATGAAAGAATAACATAATTAAAAAGATCCAACGATATGAAAAAAGCATAATAATACTAGAACAGGTGGCTATGATAATAGCCATAATACAGTTGAAAAGAGAACAGCACAAAGATTTTTAAATAATAGAAATATGCCACAGCAACTTTTTTCAAGACATGTCTCCAAAAGTAAAGGAAACAAAAGTGAAAATGAACTTTTGGGACTTCATCAAGATCAAAACCATCTGCACAACAAAGGAAACAGTCAACGAAACAAAGAGGCAACCCAGGGAATGGGAGAAGATATTCACAAATGACACTACAGACAAAGGGCTGATATCTAAGATCTATAAAGAACTCCTCAAACTCAACACACACAAAACAGATAATCATGTCAAAAAAATGGGCAGAAGACATGAATAGACATTTCTCCAAAGAAGACATACAAATGGCTTACAGACACATGAAAAAATGTTCATCATTAGCCATCAGGGAGATTCAAATCAAAACCACATTGAGATACCACCTTACACCAGTTAGAATGGCCAAAATCAACAAGACAATAAACAACAAGTGTTGGAGAGGTTGTGGAGAAAGGGGAACCCTCTTACACTGTTGGTGAGAGTGCAAGTTGGTGCAGCCACTTTGGATAATAATGTGGAGGTTCCTTAAGAAATTAAAAATAGAGCTCCCTTATGACCCTGCAATTGCACTACTGGATATTTACCCCAAAGATACATATATAGTGAAAAGAAGGGCCATATGTACCCCAGTGTTCATAGCAGCAATGGCCACAATCACCACTGTGACTTCACAATCACCAAACTGTGGAAAGAGCCAACCCTTCAACAGACGAATGGATAAAGAAGATATGGTCCATATAAGCAATGAAGTATTATGTCTCCATCAGAAAAGATGAATAACCAGCTTTTGTATCAACATGGAGGGGACTGGAAGAGATTATGCTGAGTGAAGTTAAGTCAAGCAGAGAGAGTCAATTATCATATGGTTTCGCTTATTTGTGGAGCATAGGGAATAACATGGAGGACATTAGGAGAAGGAAAGGAAAAGTGAATTGGGGGGAATCAGAGTGGGAGACAAACCATGAGAGACTGTGGGCTCTGAGAAACAAACTGAGGGTTTTGGAAGGCAGGGGGTGGGAGGTTAGGTGAGCCTAGTGGTGGATACTGAGGAAAGCACATATTGCATGGAGCACTGGGTGTGTGCATAAACAATGAATCTCAGAACACTGAAAAAATAAAATAAAATTCAAAAAAATAAAAATGTGTAAATGTAAAAAAAAAAAAAAAGGATGGAAGAACAGTTAAGAATCATGGAGAATACATTGAGATGCTCAAACATAAATCTAAAAGGAGTTACAGAAGAAAGCAATGGGGAAAAAATCAAATAAAATATCAGAGGGGTTTCCTGACTTAAAAAATAAAATAAAATAAATCCTTAGAATAAAAAAAAAAAAACTCTAAATAATCTACACCACAGTACATATTAATGAATCGGCAGAACCATAAGAACTAAAAGAAAGGCCGAGTAACTACAAATAATAACAATTATACTGATAGCAGATTGCACGTTAGCATGAATAGATTTCAAAAAATAATAGGATACTGTATTAAAAATACTGATGAAAAATAACTAACAATTCACAATTTTATGTCAAAAGTAAGAGTAAACTATATAAAGTAATATGGAGTATAATCAGAAAGTACTGATAAGTATAAAAAGGACAGTGTGAAATAATGGTAACATATACACTATTTTTTTAGTATCTACGCAACATACATATATTACTTTTGTGTACATTTTGATGAGAAAGAAGGAGAAATAACATATATCTATGCTTATTTTTCCTAAAAGATACATGGAAAGGATAAATCAGAAAATAATGAAATTGCTTACCTATTAGGATAATGTGACACTTCCATGAGTACATTTTGTTGGCAGTGTTTTAACTGTGAGCTCTTGTTAACCATCTACAAATTCAAAACACAAAATTAAATCAATAAGAATGGGAAAGAAAACAGGATAATATAAAAACAGAACATAAGTGTGTATGAATAACACTAAACTAAAAAACACCCTAACTAAGGGTGAGGGAAGAGCTATTCAAGTATCTTTTGATACTAGACTTTTTTCTAAAGAGGAAAAAAAAAAGAACAAGAGAAAATCTTAAATTGTTTTTGTTTTTTTTTTCCATAACATTGTGAGTATAGCAATATTGACATAATTTCTGTGTTTTGCAGGATTAAACAAAAGAGTAAATGACATTGACACTGTTGGGAGCTAGAGCTCCTACTGGGGGGAAGGAAATATAAATATTGAGTGGGGAAGGCAAGAAAGGACTTTGTCGGGGTGGAACGGAATTGGAGGAACCAGTTAAAACTCATGGTTTCATATTTCATAGATCTAATCACTGGAGGACCTTAAGACTCCCATAGTGGGGGAACCCAGGTGGCTCAGTCAGCTTAGCATCTGCTTCGGCTCAGGTCAAGATCTCAGGGTCCTGGGATCAAGCCCCACACACATCTGGCACTCTGAACAGCAGGAAGTCTGCTTCTCCCTCTGCCCTCCACCTGCTTGTGCTCTCTTTTTCTCTGTCTCAAATAAATAAATGAAATCTTTAAGGAAAAAAAAAAATCCCCCATAGCAATGAACACACATACTATCAGATCCTGGTTTCTAAAGAAATTGTGAAAGAGACCAGTGCTGTTGGGAAATTATTAATTCAAGAACTAGGCAGAGAAGGTACAAAATAAATATGAAATACCGTGTGTCAGAAAGTAAAAAGTGTCTAAAAAATATGGAGCCATATACTAATACATAGAAGTCTGCTTGAAAGAGCTCTCATTTTAAAATCTAGGGAAATTTGTGTGGCAAAATTAATAAGAAGGGGTGCCTGGGACTCCGTTAGTTATGTGTCCAACTTTTGATTTTGGCTCAGGTCATGATCTCATGGGTCGTAAGATTAAGCCCTGTGTGTGGAGCCTGGCTGGGAATCTCTCCATTTCCCTCTGCCCCTTCCCCGTCCCTTTAAAAAAAAATTTTTTTTTAATTTTTTTAAGGAAAAAACTGGAGAAACCAAACATTTTCAACAAGTGATCAAAATGAACATTACCAATGAAAATAGACATCATGTGCCTCTGGGTGTGGTGCCCCAGGAAAGACAGTATCATTTGTGAAGTAAATGAGTCAGAAGAAATATCTTCATCTTTTCATGAGGCTACCTCTGAAAAATCCACACTGAGGAACAATTTTTACAATAGCAGGCTGGTATTTTTCAAAATTCTTAATGATATTAAAAACAAGAAACACCTGAAGATTAGCTCTTGATTCAAGGAAAATCAAGACATGACCCCCTAAAGGCAATGCATGAACACACATTGGATCCTGAACCGGCAGAAAACAACAGTGATACAGGACATCATAGGACAATTGCTAACTCTGGGATAGGACCTGTAGATAAAAGTTTTGTATCAATGTTAAATTTCCTCAAGGCATTGATGAAATAAGGGAAATCCTTTAGTGATAGGCTCATTTATTATGCCTTTTCCTCCATGTATTGTAGAATCCAAGTTCAGACAGAATATTAAATATTCATTTTTCCCTTCTCATCACTATCTAGTCTGTGTGATAAAGCCTGGTAGGGCCAACATTTCACATTCCGCTAACATACCCCTCAACTAATTGAGGTTTCGCTTCATTCTTCATGCATATGCCGGGTGGAGAGTGATGATGCCAGGCTCTTAGCAGTCTGAAGCCTGTCTGAACCCAGTTCCAGTTCCCCTTCATGGAGACCCAGATCCTGATTGTATTTGTGGGAACCAAAGCTGTATTGAATTGAGCACACAACCTAATTAGCAGATTTTGAACCTTAGAAACTTTCATTATGTTATAATCCCACATCATCTTTTGAAGCTCAAAAAAAAAAAATAGCTCTGTTCATTAATTTATTGCAATAAGTGCATCATCTCTGCCTTTGAATACTCTGAGGCTAATGATATGCCCAAAGGTGTGATGCCAAGAATGACTCATAGTAGTTTTCTTTCTAAGGAGATTACTCTGTATGCACACACATGCCACCATGAATGAATTTTTCTCCACCTGTGTGACTGCCTCTTTCAGTAGTGTGTGTGTACATATGCACACTGGTGCTGGTAGGTGTAGGTTCATGCCTCTGTGCAGGTGTGTAGACACCATTGTGTGGGTAAATGCCTCTGTATTGCTATGCTCCTGTGTGTGCACAAATGCCACTTACACATTGCTGAGCATAGAGTAGACAGACAATGCATCTGTTAATGATCTCTCAGTTGCAAGTGGTACCAAACCAAACTAAGGTTTGGTCTAAGCCAAAAGGAAATGTATTGGCTCATTGAACTGAATTGTCCGTGGTTAGCTTTAAATTCCCACTAGGGAAAGGAGGAAGTGGGGAACAACATCCAAGTGCTGCTCTTCAGCTCCCAGAGAAGCTGCTGAGCAGGGATGCCCTGGAGTCCCTGACCTAGGGTCCTTTCTTTGGCCAGCTTATCTGGGGCTTCCACTGAGCTCCCACAAGGCACTCTCCTTTTTTGAGTTTTAGTTTGTTTGCTTCCAGGCAATTCCTGGGGCAAATACTAGGTCCAAAAATCGTTAACAAGTCACAGTATTTGAATCCAGAAACTGGTCTGGGAATTTCCATTTTCCAGCAACTGGTGTCTCTCTGTCCCCTCGCCCTCAGTTTGTGCTCTGTGTCTTGATCAGTCAAAGGCCAATTTAAAACAATGGCCACCCAGGGCATCAAACTTCAAGTCCTAATTCAATCTCCTGCCATGTTTCTTGGATCACTGCCTTTGCTCACGTTAAGTGTAGATTGGGAAGGGGGGGGGGAATCTGTTTTTGCCATACTGTAAGATTCTGGAATACCTCAGTATTCATTTATCTTAGCTTTCAGGCCATAGGTAGGATTTTCTTAGGGAGACTTTATTGTCATTCTCTCTTTGTTTCTCTTTCTTATTATTTTTTAATATTGTGTTTATTGTTGATTCATATGCAGTTGTAAGAAATAATACGGATATCCCTCAGACACTTTTCCCACCTCCCCCAGTGGTAACATTTTGCAAAATTATAGTGTAATATCACAACCAGGACATTGATATTGATACAGCCTACCAGTCTTTCCAGATTGCCTCTCTTTAACTTGTGATTAATACTTGTGATTACTTTCAATGTGTGTGTGTGTGTGTGTGAGAGAGAGAGAGAGAGAGAGAGAGAGGGAGAGAGAGGGAGAGAAAGCGAGAGGGAGAGAGAGATGCTCAACATCATATGCTATAGAGGAAACGCAAATTAAAGCAAAATATCACCACACATTAATTGCATGACCAAAATTCATAACACTGACAACACAAAATGCTGGTAAGGACGTAAGCAATGGGAACTCATACTAAACAATATAGATAGCATATCTCATTCTATGGCGTCAACATTTTACCACTGCAACAAGTCACCACTGAGGTGTGGCAACTTTTCTTCCATGTAGGTCCCCTCGCCTTTCCCACTTTTAAAAAATATCATTGTCCTGGAGCTCCTGGGTTGGCTCAGTCAGTGTGACTCTTGATTTCAGCTCAGGTCATGATCTCAGGGTCCTGAGATCCAGACCTGATTCTGGCTCTGTGCTCTGATTCTGCTTGAGATTCTCTCTTTCTGTCCCTCTACCACTTCTCTCTCAAAAAGAAATTTTTAAAAATACATTAGAATAAAAAATAAATTTAAAAAATCAAAAAATTTAAAAAATCAAGGTAACTATAAAAAAATAGAAATAAATAAATAAATAACATCATTCTGGGTACTACATATTAGAATTTTTGTTCAACCAGTTATGATTTATAAAACTCATGACAAGATAGTCTACTGTATGTACCCCTATTTCTACTCTTTTTAGAGGTGACAGTTCTTCTGTATAGCACTTGAAAAATATTATGTCTCTTCCTTCTGACCTCTGTGGCTTCATATGAGAAATTATCTTCATTCCAACTAGTGTTCCTCAGTAAGTAAGGCATCATTTCTCTCTGGCTGCATTCAAGATTTTGGATGCATTTTGAAAACTAAAAATTTTGTCTTTAGCTTTCAGAAGTTTAATTATACTGTATCTTGGCATTGATGTGGGGGAGATTTATCCTGTTTGTGATTTCCGCAGGTTCTTGATTTTTCTAGGTTTCTATTTTTGCCAAATTTGGGAAGTTCTCAGCTATCACTTCTTGGACTGTTCTTCATCCTCATTCTTTTTTCCTCTACTCTGGAAATCCAATAATGTGAGTTGTGGTTCCTTTGCTATTGTCATTCAAGTCCCTGAGGTTCTGTGTTGTATTGGGTTGTCTTTTTCAGTCAATTTCCTTTCCGTCGTTCAGATTGGGAGAATTCTATCTGTCCTCAAGTTCATGGATTCTATTCTTCATCACCTCCCTGCTTCTATGGACTCCAGCCAATAAGGTTTTGTTGTTGTTGTTTAATACCCAATATTATATTTTTAGTTCTGTAATTTTCATTTGGCTCCTTTCTATAAATTCCACTTCTTTGCTGAAGTTTTCTGTTTTTTCATTTGTTTCAAGAAAATTTGTAATTGGTTGTCAAGTCATTTTTATTTAACTGCTTTAAAATCTTTGTCATAAAATTCCAATGTTTGATTCATGTCAGAGGTGATATCAATTGTCTTTCTCATTCAAGTTGTGATTATTCTTAATCATAAGTATGATGAGGGATTTTCTGTTGTATTCTAGACACTGTGTCAATTATGGTAGGTGACTCTGTATTCTATTTAAATCTTTTAATTTTATTACTCTGCTTAGATTAAGCATGCAGGTAGATCCTGGTCTACTTTCTTGGTCTGGTTCCAGTGATAGTTTAATTCCCATATTATTTTCAGTATCATTTTGTCTGGTTGGTTTATGTGAGTCTATTGGTGTTCCCATGATCCTTGTTGGTACTGCCTGAAGTGGTAGAAAATTTTCACCAGGCTGGGCCACCAAGTATCTCATGGTGGAAAAGGGTAGTCTCAAGTGTGTTGGCATAAAGAGGCTTCCAGACTAAGCACTTGTTTTGGTAGGATCCCCCTACCCATGCTATCCTAGCTCTTCTACTGTCTCTGGGCAGGAAGAGAATCTCAGGCTCTTAGTGTCTGGGTAGGAAAGGGGAATCTCAAGCTTCCCAGGCCATCTTCTTTTGGATTGGTCTTTCCTCCTGGTTCTACCCATCCATTCTGATGTCCTTGGGCAGGGGAAGAAATTCTTAAGCCCAGCTAGGAAGAATTCCAAGTCAATCCACATTTGCTGGTGTTGTTCAGTTCACTTTATGTTGTCAGTCTTGGAAAGAAGCCTATGTGGGATGTCTTTTGTTGCTAGACTAGAAGTCAGGAAATTCTCGGCATCCTGGCATCCTTTTTCTGTCTGGTGGGAGATTGGAATCTTGACATTGTGTTTGTTTGTTTTTTCCCCTCCAGTGCTATGACCCTAAACTTGTTTGTCTTTTGCTTGTCACCTTTAAGAGATGTCTTTTTGGTTGCCTCTTACATTGTTTACATGGGCTTTGCTTGTGTTTAGCAAGGAGGAACAGAATCTAGGCTATCTTATCCAGGACTCATTCTCTTTTCACCAGTAGACCAACTTTAATCTTGGTTGATTTCTTTCTTATAGGGCTTTGCTGAAGGTCACAAGAAACAGCTAATAGATCCTAACATCATGAAAAGTGTTGCATATTTCCCAGAACATAAAGGATCTTTCTCTGCTTTTCATCCAACTCAGACAGTTCTACAGTTTTTAGTCAGTCACTTTCAACATCTCACTTCCTGGATCAATTTCTATATTCTTTAAGACTATGATTATAGGTAGGATAAACTAACTGAAACTTATGAAGAATATTAGTGTAAAAAGAGGGGTTACTCACAGAATTGGGGGGAAAGGGAGTGGCAGGTGAAACAATCAGGTTTGATAGGTCAACAACAGACAACCCCAGAAGTCTTACTGGGAGAAATTTCCTGAGCATCTCATCAGCCTTGCCACTCTGAAATGAATGGACAGGAAACTTTTCTTTTTCCTAGCTTTGGGTAATACTATTAGGACTCAAATCACAGAGGAAAGAGTCCTTTGCCTACTTTTGTCACAGACCCATCCCTTGGCCAAAAGAAGGGAGCTCTTTGATTAACAGACTTACCACGGCAGTGCATGATGAAAGAGAGACAATTCTCTAGAAGAATTTCATCAGGCTCTATCAGCCTCTTCTACTTGCTAACTAGCTCTCTAATTTATAGACTTATCTTGGTCTGTACCAACCTTACGTTAAATCTCGCATTTGTATTTTCTTACCTGAAATAAGTTTTTGAACTAATCGTTCTTGTCGAGATTCTTTACCTTCCAAGTGATAGAAATCCAACTCAAACTAGCACAAGCAAAGAAAAGGCATTAACTTACGTAAGTGGAGGGTTCAAAGGAAAACCTCAGCCTCACTGGATCTAGGGCTTCAAAAGAAGTGACTTTCAGGACCCAGACTCTCCCTCTCTCCAACTCTCACCCTTCCTTGACTCTTCTTTAAGTGTATGGTAAGATTTGGCTCCCTATCACAAGTTCTCATCACAAGAGCTTCATGACTTGGTACTTCTCCAGCCTCATCTCCTGCATATGTGCCTTTGACTTTAGATACTAACAACTCAAACTCCGTATATTCCCCAAAAGACTCTGAGCCTTGAATCCTTGGCTTGAATCTGGGAAAATTCCCTTTCCTCAATGCACATTTAGATTATTAGTTACTCTGCGTGCAATTTATGCAATGTCTTAATCTGTCCTTATGTATTATTCTAAGAATACAATAACAATAAAAATTAACCTGTAAGTGCCTCTGGTGCCAGACTGTCAAGGTTTGAATTCCTTGAACTACTGGTTACACAATCTTAGGCAAATTATATAACCTCTCTGTACCTCAAGTTCCTCACCCCTAAAATCGAAGCAGTAATATTATCTATCTTGTGGAGTTGTTTGAAGTCTTTAATCGAATTAATCCATGTGTTTAGAACTGTGCTTAGTACCTAGAAAGTATTCAGTAAATATTAATTATTCTTATTGTTATTTTTGAGACCACCTATGTGCTGAACACTTAACTTGGGTCTATCTCATGTAATCCTCATAACAATCCTGTGAATTGGAAATACCATTACCTACATTGTAGGTATTAGGATATGGAGGTTTGAGATTAAATAACTTGCTCAAGGTCACAGAGCTAGTAAATGATAGAGTCAAAAATGGTGCATATCTTCCCTGGGACACCCTCATGACCATTGGTATCTCAGTAGTACCTGAAAGGGCAAAACTAAATATGATCAGAGAAAGACAATTGTCTAAATGAAATTACCGCAGTCAGAGTTTGCTACATCTTGTTTGTGAACTGGTCTCCGTGCATATGGATCTTTTTCAGTGCCTCTGAGCATGTCTTCTAACTCATATACTTTAAGGTCCATTTCACCAATTCAGCCTGAGCAGCAAAAGCACAAATCATCCATCTCTTCCCCAGCCTCAGGGATAAAGCCTCAGTGTATGTTTTAAATACAGCTGTTTTAAGTTAGCCACATCCTGGGTAAATCACCTTTACAGACAACCTACGACTTTCCCAAGAAAGCAACAGCTTTAAGAAACCAGCATTAAAGGATTAAAACCAGCATTTTTCTTAAAACAGTTTCATAATGCAGGCCTCTTTGTTGGGATTCCATTTTTGTGGAGACTGAATGAATTTTAACAGTCCCTGACCCTTCTAAATCCCTTGATCCCATGGGATGCTTTATGGGCCAACAAAGGGGTACATACACAGTTATAAATATACAGAATAAAAGATAATTCTTTTATCTTTTGGTATTTGGCATTTTGGTGTTTGGCACCACAGTATAATAAGTAGCTAAATTTTTCACTTTCTACTTCCTATGTCACTGTCATTTGAGGCCAGACTATATTGTGGAGAGTTGCTTGCCCAAATGTATACTCCTTGATCACACAGAAGGGAACCATTGGTAAGCTGGTCACTGATGGCTTCAAGAGAGCAAATCATGAGGTGGTAGAAAGAACCCAGGATGCGGGGTTAAAACTTTGGCTCTAGCAAATATTTAAATTACCTGTTATTTCTGAGGCCTCATTCCTCTTGAAGGGGTCATGTAGGTGGGAGGGTGTTACATAATCCCTAAGGCATCTTTCCAGCCAACAATCTACTCACACAGAACTCACAACTTCTTTCAGTCAACACACAATGCAAAGGAAGACTTCAAAGAACTAGAGGTTCCTGCCATATTCGTGTGTTAAGAGCCATACAAAAGTAGGAACTGTGCTTCAGAAATGAGAATAACCCCTTCTTGTCTTCTACCAGTGGGTCATTTAATTTTTATTTTATTTAATTTTTTTTTAATTTTTTTTTTGTTTTATTTAACATGTTTGTTTCAGTGAAAGTTTTGCCCATAGCTGTTAACACTTTCTCTCTTGGGCCACACAGGAGAATCATTAAAGGATTTGCAGAAGGTGATCAGATTCTAGAAGTGAGGCCACAGAATATGTAAAAAACAACAACAAAAACAACATAAAGATCATGGCTCTATACAAAGTACCCCCTCTTACATATGCCATCTTATTATCATCTCTGATGATTTTCCTTTTTATTGCCTTGTGTCTAGACAAAACAAAACTGCTGGAGTTTTATGAAATGATTTCCAATCCCAAAATCTTTTGTGCGTGTGTTACAGCCCAGAGGAGATACTTTCCACTCTAACGATTTAGACACGGAGAGGTGGGGTACCAGTGCAAACACCAGCAAGCACTTGGATGCTGAAGTGTACCTACATCATGTGCTGGCAACACAAACAATAATAAGCCCAGGACCTCAAAAGATGCTGTGTATTGAACATTTTTGGATCCACTTACTGATTCCCACGGAATACTTTTTTACTTAGCCTGTACCGTGTTCTCAGACACTCCCCAATCCTAACGGGCCTAGAGAGCTTAGAGGAAGGATGATAGATGTAATGTCAAGCCATTAATTTAGCAATGCTTCAAGAAGGAAGCAACATTTCAGAAATTATTCCCCTTGGGGGTGGGAACAAACCTCAAGATGCCATTGGAAGAGTTAAAGCATGAGTAAGGGTAAAAAATCTCAGGCACTTAGGACTGTGTATCTTTAAAATTTACATGACATTGAAGTGTTCCAAAGGTTCTGCAATCATCTTGATAGTAGCCCAAGACCATGTAGCCCCAAAGGAGTAGGTGTGAACATGAATAAAAACTAAAAATCCCACCCTGATCTAGGACTATGCATTCAAGCTATTCATCTATCAGAGAATGTTTCAACCATTCCAGCTGGCTTTGCCTGGGTCTCTACCATGACAAACACCCAGACTAGGTTCTGTTATGGAGAGTCCAACATGATTCTTGACCTCAAGGAGCTTATAAATGAGCAGGGGATTTAGCATATGCATATAAATAATTATGATTCAAAGGAAAATGATGTAATCACAGAAAGTTCGTAGGGGAGAGAGATTACTTCAACTGGAAAGAGACTTGAAACTCTATTCATTCATCTACTTAACATCTACTGAGGCCTCTTTATTGGGCCCAGCTCTCTGCTGAAAAGGAGTCACACCCAAATGAGGGAGAGAGAGAGAGAACAGCAGGAATACCTCTGGTTTTTACAGGGATGGAAACAGGCATGAAACACCCTGGCTTGCCCTCCTCTGATTCCTTTGGGGTCCTACTTCCCTGCTGCCTTGTGATTTGCTCCTGGGAGTTACTTTTTAATAACTGGCTTTCACATGAATTCTTGCCTCAGGGTCTGCTTTGGGAACCCCAACCTAAGTGAGGAACACAACAAAATTTTCAGAACGAAGAAGAGGGAATGTGAGAGGACACCGGAAGGAAGGCAGCACACGGTGGTGGGGAGGCCTTGGAACTGGGGATGGGGGATGCTATCTCACAGCTCCTTGGTAACCTGGGGAGAGGACCTCCTATTTTGGCTTTAGTGTCCACACACAACACTTTGAATTTGGTCCAGAGTAACTAAATACCAGGTAAAACTTCATTTGAAAAAAAAAAAAAAAGAAAAGAAAAAAGGTTTGGTTAGGGCAAATAGATATTTTTGAAAGACCATATTATATACACACAACCACAGGTCTCAGTAATGCACATGTTAAATCTCTCACTCTGTTATCAATTCTTATAGCATTCTCCACCCACTTGGCCTTGACAGAAAGAGCCATACCTGTGTCCTCAGAAAAAGAAAAAAAATTAAGCTACCTGGATTTCAAAACCTTTCTCTGCCTTAAATAAGGGTCTTTCTCATTCCAGTACTTCTCCGCTTCCTCTCTGGGCTCAATGAAGAAGCGTGAGTTTTTATACCAGTTTTTTGGGGTGGTAAGGAGGCAGTTGAGAGAGTTGACTAATAGCCATAAAACAAAAATTGCACTCCCTGGGCAGCTTCCACTACAGGAAAAGCCTAATGGAAAATATCTTTAATCTTAGAACTTTTACAAAAGAAACTGGTAAATCTTGTAGTGAAGACTTAAAAACCCTGTTGTGATGTTTCTGTTACACAATCTTTCAATTTCCCTGGTTTGACAGATGATTCATTCCCCTTTCCCTGTTTTGCTCTGCTGGGCTTTTGACTTAAAGAATTCCCTGCATAACTATTCCCTACAACTCAGGCCAGGAAAACTTTCCTAGATACTTTCCCAAGAAAGAGCCAGCTCTGCCTCTTATATCTACTCGCTGGATATTTGCAACAGTCCTGACACACAGACCGGATCATCAGCCTTACTGGACCACACTTTGCTCTCTGAGTCCTCCCAGGCTATGTAGATTTCCAGACCCCGGAGGAGCAGAGAGCTTACCAATAATCCCTGCCTACTGACATAGACCATGAAATTAAACCTTGTTGTCATTGATCTAGAATTTCAGCGTGCTCCAGATGAACCACTGATCTATCCCCAATTACAACTCAACTGAGCTTTTGCTTCGGTTTCCTCAAATCACTGGTGCCCACACCCTGTGTCTTTGAGATGCCGCAGGAGTCTACAGAACTCTTGCCAGTTCCCTTTATAGGAGCTTTCTCCAAGGCCCTACACTCTCTGGATCCTGCTTCTCCCCCTGACCTTGGGCAGCACCCTCCTGCCGCTGGATTTTCCTTTACTCTTCTCTACCTTCCTACTTAGCCTTCCTTTTCTGGCTCCGGCCCCTGCCTGAGCTTAGTGTGGATACTGGACCCTCGAATGGAGACCACAGCCTGCCCCAGGGTCAAGTTCCCGCAGCAGGCAAGTTTCCTAAGCCTCCAACCCACTCAGTCCCAGGCTCCTCCCCTCCAGTACAGTCCTTGTGGCTGTGATCCAAGACTACTCAGGAATACGACATCATTTCAGTTATCCTACAAGTAACTTTTTACCATGGGGACAGGCAATCTAGGGTGACTATGTATTAGTGAAAATGACAAATATTAAAATAGCTACAGCTTAGCAGACAGTTACTCTGTGCCAGCGTCTACTCTAGGTACAATACAGATATTTTCCCATTTGACAGATTAAGAACTGAGGTTTAGAGATATAATGACCTGTTCCGGCATCACTAATAATAACTGACAGAATCAAAACTGAACCCAGATATCTAATTTCAATAGCTATCCTCTTTTTCACTTGTGCCATCAAATGTATAAATCCTGATTATTTAAAAGAACATTTTGAGCCTTATAGTCCTTCTTTTCCTCTAGTGATGAATAGCAATTACATAAGTCATTTACTCCTGCAGATGAAAGGGAAAAGTAGACCTGGCCACAGATGAATTCACCGTAATCCTTGCACTTCAAGGCTATGCCGTTGGCAGTTAGATAGTACTAAAGCTGAAAATAAAATCATATTTGTTTGGGAAGATCTTTAGTGCTCTTAGAACTAAAATACCATGTTTGCCGTACAGGATGTTTATCTTTAGTGTAGTGCTTTAAAAATATATATGCAAGCATTGATTAAAAATAGACCTTAGCCAGTGAAGGGCATAGTTAAAAAAAACTCTCTAAGGGTACATTTCTGCTAATGCTTGATAAATTAGATCATCCAGGGTAGCAGAGTTTTATTTGGTCATTTTCCAGAAATATTAATAAACCCTCTGATCACCTGAAAGAGTTCCTTTTCTTCGCCCAGGATGAGTATTACACTCTTTTCTTTTTTAAAATTGTATTTTATTTATTTGACAGAGAGAGCACAAGGAGGCAGAGAGGCAGGCGGCGGGGGGGTGGGGGGGGACAGGCTCCCCGCTGAGCAGAGAGCCGGATGCGGGGCTCGAGATCATGACCCAAGCCGAAGGCAGAGGCTTAACCCACTGAGCCACCCAGGTGCCCTGAGCATTACACTTTCAAAGAGCAAATCACACTTTGACATAAAATCTAATACCATGGTCCTCTCATGGAGTATTGTTATTATAGGTCTAAATGAATTAACTCTAATCCTCTGTTCTGATCACATCATGCCCCTTCTCCAAAAAGACCCAGGGGCTGTCCGTTTTCTGCAGAATTCCAAAGATTCTGTCATCCTAGTTTTTTCCCAGTAAGACCAACCGACCTTTCTAAATTTCTTCTCCACTTCAGGTACCCTAGACCACAGTTCTTTTCTACACATAATATAGATCCTTCCTAACCTTGCTTATGCTCTCTTAACCAGGCTATCCTCTCCCTACTCTTTACCCCCCTTATGTATGAAAAGCAGACCTGTCCTTCAAGGCACAATTCAAATTCCTTCTTTTTCATGATGTTCCAGCCACATAATCTCTCTACCTCTGAAGCCTCTGTGATACTTGACTTATCTCTTTTCTATATCACAGGTCATGGGCTACCTTGTATTTACTCTTTGACATATACACATCCTCTCTTTCTTTCCTATTAACTCTTTGATTCTGGACATCAAGATTCATTTATTTATCAAACATTTCCTAGATATCTGCCTTGTGCCTTTATCTGGCCTATTACAGACACCAGTAAAACCTTGACATTGGGTCATCAGTTAGAAAAATGAGACATGAAAAAATATTAAGGACCTTGTGTCAGTCCTGACTAGTGGGTTTAACTCAAATGCTGTAGATGGCACTCGTCATTCACAGACCGCCTTACTTCTAGAGAGCCGACTTTCTCCTCTGGTAATGAAAGTCACTTCTCTTAATGACATCCTTGTGGAAACTTTTGGCTCCAGTCAGTAGCCATCTTTGGATCGCAACCCAACTACTAGTTTTAAAGGGTGATTCAACCACTAGCCCCAAGCAGAAATGCCAATGTCACGGTGCCCTTCTCCAATTCAAAAGAGTGGGCGTCATAGAATTCCAGTGCCATTCCAATGCCGAAATTGAGGTGGTGAATGGCAGGCTTTCAACATACACAAGCCAGTCCCCAGAGTCAGTTGTCGCCCAAAAAATTTCAATAGGCGAAGTAGAGGATTGACTTTGGTGACGGTCTGCTTCTTAGTAAATCAACAAATTGTTCTTTCATCTGGGGTGAAAATATGAAAAATAAAGAAAGCACTTAATGTCACAGAAGGTCAAATCCCATAAAGGGCCTGTGTGATACATCGCCCAACCTTGTCATTTTAGCAGATGGAAAAACTGAGGCTCAGACAGAGATTGCTTATGCCAGGTCCCAGTCCCAAAGAAAGCCAGTGGAACTGTTGAGAGCCTCTTACAAACTGACACCCCTAATTCCTAGTCTCAGGTCTTTGCAGCAGCCCTTTTGTGCCCTTTTTAATCTGTACCCTCTCTATGTTTTCCCCTCAAAAATAGAACCTTATTTTCATAAAAATTCAGACATTATCGGGTATTTTGTGCTTCAAAATTATCATTTCTCTTAGTCTGGATTTAGTCTCTATATGTTCTTTCCTCTGTTTTCTGAGCAGGAGCAGGACTCATTTATTTTGACCTTAAAATCCAGGTGAAAGTAGAAAGACCATAGAGTTAGTATGTACTACAGCAGCATTCTCTTTTGCTTTACAAAATATTTGCAGAATAAACAATGAGTGAACAGTATGCGCAGTGTTTTCAGCCACAAGTGGCGGTGGGAAGCAAGTCCACTCTGGCTCTTCTCAGCTGCCCCCATTGTGTAGATTTTTGGGCAGAGACCAGAGTTCTAGTACCAGTCCTGCCAGTGAGCCCCCACGCATCTCACACTCTCTCACTCTCTCTCACTCTCCCTTTCCCTGGACATCAGTTTCCCTCCTCTATAAAATGAGGTTCCTCCCAGTCTTAGCCGATTATGCATTGTGATATGATGCTTTATCAAAATGCCTAAAGAAATTATTTTATTTTCTGTTTTGTTGCATAATTTTCTTCAAGTAAGACTGAGTTCCTTTTCACCAGGGACTTACAGTGTGTCCCACGGAGCTGAGCTATAATATAGAGAAGCTGCAGAAGTCCTGGACACAAGGGCCAACTCTACTTCCTGCTGGACCAGTGATTTACATAACCTCCCTGGGACTCTACTTCCTTCTGCACAGACAGAAGATAATATGTTCTCCTTGCTCCTTGTTCAAGCTTCCTTTTCCTTTATTGAAAATCTACTGTAAACCGGTGTTTTAAGTGTTTTAAGTTGGTGTGAGATTTCTGAGACAATAGCTATCGAAGCGATCTATAAATTATGAAACACCATCAGGATGGAAAAGATTACCAAGATTTTTAATCGCCTCTGACGTAGAACTTCCTACATGTCTCGCAGACATGGATGACTCAAAAGGGGATAAAGCATATGCTAAGATAGTAGAAAAACAAATGCTACCAAAAAGCGGGGAATTGGGAAAGAGATTTATTCTTGATAGTTCAAAAAATACATTAAGGTTGTCATTATGGGGGGAGCTCACCTTCCTTTGACTTTCTGATACTTATTTTATGACCCAAATGTTGTTTTTGTTTTGTTTTGTTTGTTTTCCCCAATTCCAAAAGATGAGAGATTTTAGCTTTGTAATGCTTAGGGCTTCTTAAGGACTTAACCAGCCCTAATGTCCCATAGGTAATGCAATTCACTGTATGGAGCAGCCCATTGGTTCAAAAACAGATCTCCAAGGTTGGTATTAATGACCCAGAAGGATCCCCCAGGCTTGGGGGGGTGGGAAGTTTATTTTTATATCAAGATCCAAATCATTAGGCTTGATATTTGTGTCCAGTTTTATACCTAACATTCAGCATCCTGAGAAAATAAACAGACCTGTAACAACAGGGACAAATGGTTCAGCGTGTGAATCCAAGGCCTTTGTGCGGTTACAGAATCTACGGAGTCTTTCCCCCTTTGAAAAGCTATGGAGAGTGAATTCAGGAAAAGAGATCACACCATCCTCTGCCACCAGAGGGCCCCATCACCAGGTAATAGGGCAGAAAATTGCCAGCATCTGAGTGAATGACTCAGACTGGGAAGCATCCATCTCCCCACTCGAATGTGGCAGTTGAAGCCTTGAGCACCTCACCCATGCCCTGTGTGTGGTTTGGGTTTTTCTCCCTAATTAATAACAGTAGTAGCCCCCAGATATTGGATGCTACATGACATATATCTTACCTAATCCTAACAACAGTCCTGTGAAGTGGGTAATAATTGCTTTCTCCTTTTACAGGTAAAGTCAAACTGAAACTGATAATGGATAAGCAGCACGCCCAAACCACAAAGCCAGAAAGGGACTGAATTAGGAATTGAACTTGAGACGCTCTGATTTCAGAGACCAGATCCATAGCCACAGTGCTGTATTTTTCCTGGACGACAGGAGAAGCTTTTAGTTCATCATCTTGGACCCTGCGGTAAGATTAAAAAAGGTAAGGATGGTGCTAAGTGAGAATCCAGCTTGTAAAATGAACCAGTTTCTAGGGGTAGGTGGGCTTCTCCTTAACAAAGAGAGAGAGGAGCAGAGAAGGGAGAAAGGAAGAGATACGAAGTAGAGGGGACTACTGCTATCCTAAAATGGCTGTGTTGGTCTGTACTTCCAGCATTCCCCAAGCAAAGGGGTCCCAGATCTAGCTATAGCTATTGCCAACCTAAAATTGCAACAAATCTGGGGAAGCCTATAGAGGAGTGTCCTGGGAAATAAGTCCGTCTAAGGAGTGCCTACAACTGCCTCTGAGCTGGCAAGGAGGCATGGTATCGGTGATCATCAGTGCCTTCCCTTAGACTCATCACCCAGCTCAGTCCCTAGCAACTTGTGCTTAAATCCTGGGGAAAGAAGACCTGCACATAAGACCTAAATGGGGTGTTTTTGCCCATCGTGTCCATAAGGCTTTGGAGTAATGGGTCACACCACTGTGGGACCAGTGGAAGAGACAATGGCATAAAAGTGGGAGACACTGTGTATCTGCGATGATGTCCCCATCATGCAGACATCAGTAGCAGGAAAACCAGTATCAACGGTGGCAGGAGCTGCGGCAGGCAGGCACAAAGTGCTCTTAATGGTAGACAGAATGGCATTCTGATTCCATTGGTAGATGTCAAGGGCCTTAGTCACAGCAGGAAACAAAGCAATGGTCTGAGGTGGGATTAAAAGACCAAGAGAGAACCTCAAGAAAACCCTTGGTTTAACTCTCTGGGCACCATTCATGAAGCTCACCAGTGGCAGAGCAGTGAGGAAACTACCAGAAAAACAGGCACTTTGGCAACCAAGGCTGAGGAGGTGTATCTGTGCATCCATAGGTATACCTCTGGGGACACCTGAAAATAATTGGGGGGACGGTTAGAGAGAGGTAGAGATTCGCTGTTCTCTGTTTTCTTAAATGTCTAGAGGAAGATTAAAGTCATTTAATTTTCATTAAAATTAATTCATCTTCATTAAAATTCATTTCATTCCTCCACCACAATGAGGACCTCCTAGAGAAGGCAAGATTGATAAGGAACATGAACTCTCACTTCCTGAAGGAGGTGAGATCCAAGAGTTATAACCTAACCCCTGAGTAATAGGGAGGTGGCTTTTCTGCCAATAACCCCTATCAGGAGCGGCTTACACAGCTTTCCTGAAAATGGGAAGATGTGTCCTAAAGTAATGGATCGATGGCGTATTTCCAGAAGAATCTTGAGGTTATACTTATTAGGGAATGGATGCTTGTAGAGAGAATTCCATACTGGGCTATTGTTGTATCAGTTGACTTCTTAGAAACTTCCAGCTCTAAAGTTCTGTGGTTCTAGGAAAAAAATTTAAAAGCCAGAAAGGAAGCTACCTGAGAATGAGCTCCTTTCTGAGGTGCCATCTGTATGAGGACAAAATTACCTATTTTCCTGGCTTTCCGGAAATGACAGGAAGGCAAGTGAACCTTCTCTCGTAATAACCTGGTGTTCAAAACCAGATTTCCACTAAAAATGGAAAGACTTTTGGCTCTCGGTACATGTTTTCACAGCCATAATCATGTATGAAGTAGTTTTCCTTTTGCTGTGCAAAGGGAAAGAGCAAAAGGGGTCTTCAACTTGTATGGAGCCCCTAAATGTCTACACTCAATGATGCCATGGATTTCTCTCTTATTGTGCTGTCACTGAACCCTATACTCTTATCATTTCCCCCGCCTCAAGAATTGCCCTCTCCCTGGGATCACATCCTCTTTTTTAAGTGTTTCACTGAATTCATAACACTTTCAATGTATTTAACTTCCTAGACACTTTTCTTAATAGGGCACTGAAGATTTTAGAGCATGCCCAGGGGAGGGGTATTTCTGAACCTTGACAAAATGCCCTAGGACTAGGGTGAAATGGGCCATCACTGCTTCCTACTTAATGAAGATTCAGCAGGAAATACAAGACCCAGAAAGCCAACTCCAGTTTAGGGTGGTCTGTTTCTCTCTGAATGTTTTCATAGAGCAACATCTCCCTACCCAAACTCTCATCTCTGACTATCCTTGTATATGTCACTTGTGACCTGTGTTTCTCTAGGTCCACAAGAGGAATTTCTGGGTTGCAGGATTCGCATAATATTCAATTTCCTGACAGATTGCAGTCCAGAATGGCTCACCAGTTTATACTCCCCCCAGCAGTGCATGAGGATTCTCCCTTTGCCACATCTGTGCCAACAATGTTACCATCTGACTTTCTAATTTTTATCAGTCTGATGGGTGTAAGATGAGTCTCATTGTGGTTTTAATTTATATCCCTCTGACTGCTTGCGATGTTGGGGATCTCTTCATGAGCATGTAGGTAATTTGGGTTTCCCCTCTGTGAATCGCCTATTCGTATTCTTTGTTAATTCATCTTTTTTTCTTGTTGACTTGCAGGAATTGCCTAATTATTCTAGATATTAATCCCTTGTCAGTTTTAAGTGTTGTAATTATCTTCTCCCAGTCTGTCTCCCATCTGTTATCTTTATCTACAGTGTCCTTCATTGAACAGAAATTCTTAATTTTTATGTAGCTAAATCCGTTTTCCCATTTTAGTTTGGACTTTTTTGGGTACTGCTCAAGAAATCATTTCCCACTCCAAAATCACCAAGGTGTTTTTCAACAATTTCTTAATACTTTAGAATCTATCTGTATACCTAGGTGTTTAATACATTCAAAATTTTATCAATCTCCATTTTTCTCCATTTGCTAAGCCACTTAAACCACGCAAAATGTTTAAGAAAAAAAAATCTGTCTTTCCTCCATTGATTTATTATGACAATCTATTACATATAAGGACATCATATAATTTATAATCCAAACTGAGAGAAATTTGAGAGTAAAAGGTGTTATGATGATAATTTCGCTAGACCAATAGGCGTAAATTAGGGCTTTCCCAGACTAATTCAAATAGTTACCTTAATTTTGTACCATATTTTATATGGGACTATCTATGGCCCTTTAACCTATTACATTATTTTATATGTTTGTTATAAGCCACACTGTTTTCTTTTATTATTATCTGGTAATATAGGGTATGGCAAATATTCCTTTTTGCTCTTCTATTCTGAAACTGTCCTTCACTTATGGACTTCTGTTTTTCCGAACATATTTTAGACCCACTATTTCAAGTTCCTCTGCAAAAGTACTTATTAGAATTCCATGCACTATTTATTGAATTGAGGAAAATTTGATGTCTTTAAAATGTTAACTCATCCCATCCATGAATATGGTTTATCTCTACATTTACTCAGATCTTCTTGTATGTCTTTTAGTACAGATAATAATTTCTCCAAAATCATCTTGTATGATTTTTATTAGATTAATGTATTTCTGTTTTAAACTTTTATTGGTCTCCTGTGAAATGACAAATGTATTTTATTATTTCTGGTGAGAATTCTGTTGATTGTTATAAGATCATCTTTTATCCAGAACTAGGGTTCTGTACCAAACACTGTAAAAGATTGTTAGTTTTGATAAATGGGTATGTCTTCTGAAACATTTTTCTCTTTCAAATATTTATTCTTCATTGTGTTTCTTGTTTTATAAAATTGGTTATATTCTTTAGCATTAAAGTAAACCAGTGGTGGTGACACAAATCTTTCTTGTCTTATATGAAATATACCTAAAACTTCTTCCTTAAATAAGATGTTCGCTGTACATTTCTCATATATAGACTTTAACTAGTTAATCAGATTCTCTTCTATGTATAACTTTGTAAAAAAAAATTATATTATCAGAGATGACTGCATGGCTCAGTCTGTTAAGCATCTGCCTTTGGCCCAGATCATGATCTCAGGATCCTGGGATTGAACCTCACATTGGGCTCCCTCCCCAGAAGTGAAGTCTGCTTCTCCCTCTCCCCCCACTGCTTGTGCCTCTCACAGGCCCTCTCCCTCTTTCTCAAATAAATAAATAAAATATTTTTTAAAATTGTATTATAAGTAGGAACTGAATTCTATTCCATAATCTTCTATCTCTATTAAATTAAGCATGTGATCAATTTCCTTATAAATCAATATATTGTTTTTTAAAAAGAATTGGGAGGGAGACAAACCATAAAAGACTCTTAATCTCACAAAACAAACTGAGGGTTACTGGGGGGAGGGAGCATAAGAGTAAGGGTGGCTGCGTTATGGACATTGGGGAAGGTATGTGCTATGGTGAGGGCTGTGAATGTGAAAGCCTGATGATACACAGACCTGTACCTGTGGCAAATAATACATTATAAGTTAATTTCTTTTAAAAAAAGTAATGTTGTAATTTGTTGGGGTACCTTGGTGGCTCCGTCAGTTAAGCATCTGATCTTGATTTCAGCTCAGGTCATGATCTCACGGTTCCTGAGATTGAGCTCTGGAGTGAGCTCTGGAGTGGGCTCTGTACTCAGCAGATGATTCTCTGAGGATTGAAGGTTCCCTCCTTCTCCCTCTGCTCCTCCCCCTGCTGACACATGATCTCTTTCTCTTTCTCTCTCTCAAATGAATAAATCTAAAAAAAAAAAAAAAAAAAGGATTGTTGTAATTTGTGATTTAATAATTACTCTAGGACTTTCGTATCTGTTTATAAATAAAATTGACCTATAATTTTCTTTACAAATAACATTTTTATATGCCAAAAAAAATTAATGTTAAACTAGACTTACTAAATGATTTAATGATTTAGGCAACTCAGCTTCTTTTATTCTTCCAAGGCCTAGGATAATCTGTACAAGAAGATTACTTATTTATTAATTTTTTAAGAAATCACTTACAAATTATTTGAGCCTGAGATTTTGGTAAAGGGTAGAGGTTGAAAGGAGGACTTTTCAATAATCATTTCAGTTTCTATTATGTTCTTTAAAGTTGATTTTTTTAATTTTACATTTCCTATTTCTTCTGCTAATTATGGTTTAAAAATTATTTTTATCTGTTCCACCTAGGTTTATCAGTTAATAGATCCTTAATAATATTCACTGTTTTCTAGTCTCCATTATTATATTATTATAAGTCACACCTATGATTATAATTATACATCATTCATTACATCTATAGTAATAGCTTTTATTTTTCATTCTGTATTTTGTGAATATTCATCTTTTTTTTCTTTTTTTATCAGTTTTACCAGGATTACTAGTTACCTATATATCTTATTCATCATTCTGAAGAGCCCAAATTTATTTGTTTATACTCAACTATATATTGTTATTGTTCTTTATTTCATTAATTTTATCTCAACTTTATAATTTTCTTCTTCCTCATTTGTTTGGGATAATGTTATGTTATCACTGTTTTTCTTCTTTAGTGGAAAACTACCTTAATTTTTATTCCTACAGATGTATTTTAAGTGCAAAATTTTTATCTAAGTGTTGTTCACATTTTTTTATGTCTCTGATTCCTTTTATCTGTTTGAGCAAACAGTTTTCAAGGACCCCAGCTCCAGATATTAATTTACCTTTATTCTACCAGTGTTTTGTCCGTTGTCACTTTATACATTTTGAACATACATTGGCATGTTGGAAGCAAATATGTTTACGATTGTTATATATTCTTGATCTGTTGTTCATGTTATCAGTTTATTACATGTATCTTTTCTCCTGATCATAATTGTTTTCCACTTCTAATTTGTTCAACTTTGAAATTGCTATTCTGACTTACTATCAGATCATGTCTAGTATCTTCTTTATGCCTTTATTTTTAATCTTTCTATGTACTTTTTTAAAACAAAAAGGGTAGCTTGTACTGATCACATAAAGGTGGATATTGTTTTTAATCCCATCTGAAAGAGTCTGTTTGGAGTTGGTGACTATAATCCATTTTTATTTATTATAACTACTACTGTGTTAGAACTTACTTCCAAATAGTTCTTTTGTTTTCTGTTTAGAAAATTTGTCCAATTATTTTCCTTCCAATATACCTTTAGTTGGATATATCAGTTTTTCTGGTTGCTCAAAAATTATGCATTCTATTTTTAATATTCTGGGGTTATTCTTAAAGTATCAAGATATATAACTATATTTTTAAAGTAAGCATTTAAAAAGTGAATCAATATCTTATGTAGTTTCTTTAACTGGGCAGGAAATTTAACATGTTCTCATGTATCTTTTATCTCCCTCTGTACCTCCCCACATCTTGTTGGTATCATTGGTAATATAGAGCATAGATTGTTCTATACCTTTTTTATTTTATTTAGAGGGATAATGACTTTATTAAGTTACTTGCTTAGTTATATCCAATATCCATTATCCCTTTTTTCTGCAGTGACAGAGCCCCTGGCTTTTAGTTCAGCACAAAATCATCCAAAATCAAGACAACACTTCCCAGACTCTTTGTCATGTGACCATGTAATAAAGTTCTGGGTGAGAAAAGATGTGTGCAATTTCTGGAACACATACTTAAAAAGTAAGGACATGACCTTTATTTTCCTCTTCTTTCAACCACCTATTTGAAATATATATGTGATTCTGAAACATTTTGGCCATCAGTGAAAGAAATGCCCTTAAGAAATTAAGATTAACAAGATATAAACATCCAGGATTTTTTGGCAACTTGGGACAACAAAACTCTCCCACCGACCCTGGGCCACTTACCACTTAATTCTTACTTGAGAGAGATAACTTATCCCTTGTATATTGTTTTCTATGACTCCTGTAACTAATGATCACAACCTTAGTGGGGTCAATAAATCTATTATGATTCAGTTTACGATGTCAGAAGTTCTAAATTCAAGGTTCAGACAGCACTGCATTTCTTCTGGAAGTCCTAGGGATAGATCTGTTTCCCTGCCTTTTCCAGCATCTTGAAGTCACCTGCCTTCCTTGGGCTATGGCCCCTTCCTTGCATCACTCCAATCACTCCTTCACTCATTATGTCTCCTTCTTATAAGGATCCTTATAATTACATTGCATGCACATAATCCATGGTCCTCTCCTTATGTTAACATCTGTAACTTAATCACATCGGCAAACTCTCTTTTATTATGTAATGTAACATATTCATGAATTTTAAGATTAGGCTGGGGGCATCTTTGGAAAGGTCATTATTCTACCTATAACATCGTATTTAAATGACTGTTACTTTGGTCAGTTTTACGCATAGCTAGACCTAAATTCTTATATTACCTTATTTCACAAATTCTATTTGTTTCTTCCTGTTAGTGCTTACTTTTATTATTTTATTGCTTCTTTTCTTGTTGAGGCACTGCTTTCAAGGGTGCCTCCAAAGAGTTCTTTGTTTGGGGAAACTTTTTTTTTTTTTAAGATTTTATTTATTTATTTGACAGAGATCACAAATAGGCAGAGAGGCAGGCAGAGAGGGAGAGGGGGAAGCAGGCTCCCTGCTGAGCAGAGAGCCCGATTTGAGGCTCGATCCCAGGACTCTGGGATCACAACCTGAGCTGAAGGCAGAGGATTAACCCACTGAGCCACCCAGGTGCCCCTGAGAAACTCTTTTTAATATGTCATATGCACCCTCTACCTCCCACATCTTAAACAAGGGATGCCTAAAGTTTGCTCTCTTAGTCTCAATCACCCCTCCACAGAGCCAATCATCACTGGTATTATTAAGGAAACCTGCCTTGTACATATTTATATTTCAAGGGCCTAAAACAGTATCTAGAACACAGTATTCACTCAGTAAAAGTTTGCTGAAAGAAGCACTGACTTGATCTTTATGCAACAGTACAGCAAAAAGGGGAAAGTCAACAACATAAGGAATATGGCAAGAAAGACATAGAGAAAATGTTCATCTGCCACTCAGTCTTGCATGTCTTGACTTCCAGATATATCCATGTCTATATATAAAGTGGGCTTGATATAAATGTATAAACATATATAATATCAACCATGCATATATCAAATATATGTGTGTCACATATTCTGTAAGGTAGATAGGCATTCTCTTTTCAACTTGACAGGATTTTTCAGTGTCCCTCTTCACTTTTGATTGATAACTTTCTTCAGCAGCTGGTAGTGCTGTGCTGACGTTGATGACAAGATCCTTCTAATACTATGGTTAAAGGCACAGACACTGGAGCCACCCAGTCTGGGTTTTAGGTGCTGATTTTGTTTTTTAGAAGTGTGTGATCTTAAACAAATTACTCAACATTTCTGTACCTTAGATTCTTCATCTGTAAAATGAGGTGGTGATAATAGAAACTAATTCATAGGATTGAGGAATGGATTAAGTGAGACTCATGTGTGGAATATGAGAAACAGCACAAAGGATCATAGGGGAAGGGAAGGAAAATTGAATGGGAAGGAATTAGAGAGAAAGAGAAACCATGAGAGACTCTTAACTATAAGTAACAAATAGGATTACTGGAGGGGACAGGAGTGGGGGGTGAGGTAATTAGGTAACAGGCATTAAGGAGGGCATGTGATATGACAAGCATGGCATGTTATATGCAACTGATGAATTATTGAACTCTACATCTGAAACTAATGATGTACTATATGTTGGCTAATTGAATTTAAATTAAAAAAATTTAAAAATATATAAACATAAAAAGTACTTACATAGTTTCTAGCAAATAATGAGCTCTGTACATGCTAGCTATTTTTTAAATGGCTTTTATGAAACCTTCAATCAAGATTAAATGAATGAATTAAATCTTCTTATACATCACTGTAAAGTTTTTATGAGCAGCACCAAAATGAAATCCATTTCATCTCAAGAGACATAGTCATAGATGGTGATCTGCCATTAAGCCTTCTACATGCTTCTAGAAGTGGTCCAGCCCACTTCTGGGGGTGAAGTAAGTGGGGTTGGATAAAGGCAGGATTATAGTAATATTTCCAGTTCTTCTCTTGACTTCTTCCCCTGCAAAGGGATTGCTGGTAAATAATTTTTAGTAAATTTAATTGGGAATAATAGCTGGAAGGAGAGACTGAATTTGGTTTAACTCAAAGCCAGATTATCCAACCCAGATATATTAGGAATAATTTTTTTTAAAAACTGATATGTTGATTCCAAGTCCAGTGACTGTTCAAAACTTACATAAGGAAAGGGTATGAGTGACACATCACAGATAATGTTGCCAGATAGAAGATGCCCACTTACATGAGAATTTAAATTTAACTGGGTGTTAATTTGAATTTGAATTTAAATTTAACTGGATGTTCACTTTGCTTTGTTTTATTTTTGCTTTTGTGTTGAGCTAATCTGACAATGCTATAGGAAACCCTAATCATCTTACCAAAATCCCTCATTTTATGGTAGGTAAACTGAGAAATAAATGATGAAATAAAATCTCCTACATCTAGTGACTGAGATCCAGGACTTAAACTCAGACCTCCCGACTTCTTTAATGAAGCACAGAGAATGTCAGGTGTATTCAGGTAAAAAAAAAAAAAAAAAAAAAAAAAACAAGTGAAAGGGAAGGAAACATCTCTGGTTTCTACCCCCTGACCCAGTTACATAAAACTATCTCCTAAATTTGTAATCCACCTTTCAAGCCACTTTTGAAGCCCTATACTACATTATCTTTTCATTGTTGTTCCTAAAATCATTAACCCATTAATTAAGATCGCGTGGGTTTGCTCTGGAAAAGCTGATTGAATTGCTTTTGTCTGCTCTACAATAAACGACAACACAGAGGCAGGTTGGCATTAATTACGTGAAAGCCCTATTCATCTCTATTGATGTTAGTTCACATGGAATGTTTTATAACATCAACATTTTATACTGTTTATTCCTTGTTCTTTTTTATCAGAAGCAGCACCATCATAAAACATTGCACCTTTAAATGAACCACATTTCCACGTGCCTGTTTTCAGCTATGGAAATCACATCTCACACATAAACCGATTCTTTTTTTCCTCTTTGAACAAATCTAAATTTCAATAAAAAGGTATTATTTTTCCTGGTTTCCTTTATGCAGGGAGCGGACATTATCATATTAACAATTTTAGGATAGAAAAACAGGCTCCATTTTCACTGAACCTCTTCCCAAACTGTTCAATTTACCTAAACTCTCATATGCAACTCACTACATCTCTTTGTTTTTTCACTGAAAACAGTTATTCAGTTCCTTCTTCAGTAGGAAATGCACCATGATTAAGAACAGGGAGAAATTTAAATTAGTCTCCCTTCCCCCTCCATTCCAAGACACTCCATGTTTTCCTTAAAATGCTTATCATAATCAGCACAGCCAGCAAGTTATTTATGCATGTGTCTGCATTGTCTGCTGGAATGGGAGCTTCCTGTGGGCAGGGGCTTGTTGAACCCTAACTAGTATAGTAATAATTTAGCATATCTCCATTTGCAGAGACAAATGATAATGATAACTACCCTTCTTGAGCTTACCACTCTTCAGGCAATGTGCGTGGCAACTTACCTTCAGCGCCTCACTGTTGGTTGCAACCCTCTCAGAAATTCCTGGGTGAAACCAGGCCCCATATACAGAGGGCCTGGAGAGACCAAAGAAAGAGGCAGGACACTCTAGGTTGCTGGGTGGCAGTTTTAACAAGCAAAGGGATCTTACATATGAAGCTAGTTTGGGGCAGAAGCAAAATGAGTGGGTTTCCACATTTACCCACCAAATCTTAGAAGTTCATATAGCCATGTCAGTGGGGTCCCATCAAATATATCATGCTGATGTTTCCAACATTTGGAATGGGACAAGGAAGTGGAACCCACATTCCAAGGTGAAGAGAGGGGGTAAGGAGAGTCGAGGTGCCCAAGTCCATTCCAGTGATAAACTGGCAGTCACACCTTTTCAATGACCTTCCCTAGCACTCACAATAATACTAAATTGTAATAAATATTAGCACACCTCATTTACAGGTACCTTCCCAGAGGCTTGAGGACATGGGTAATTAAAAAACACCTAGAGGGGCACCTGGGTGGCTCAGTTGGTTAAGCAGCTGCCTTCAGTCCAGGTCATGATCCTGGAGTTCTGGGATCGAGTCCCAAGTTAGGCTCCCTGCTCTGTGGGGAGTCTGCTTCTCCCTCTGTCCCTTACCAACCCCCCATGCGCTTGCTCGCTCGCTCGCGCTCTCTCTCTCAAATAAATTAAAAAACAAAACAAAACAAAAAACTAGAAAATGCTGCAGTGGGAATTTAAATCTAGATCTGCACTAGATGCCCCTTGTTTTCTCAGCCATTAGCTATAATGGGTGAAGACCTCAGATGTGACAGACCAGGATCCTAATCCTTCCCCATTTCTCACTTAATACCAAAGAATTAATAAGCAATGCATACTATTCCAAGGGCAGCTGAAAGTGACCCTTAGCACCTAGAGAGAAGATCATTAAGTGACACCATTGGTCATCTTCTAAGGCTTGATTATCTGGTTCATCACTGTTTTCCCCACCTTTGCACAGTGACCAAGGTGAAGAATGCTTAAGTGTCTACCTCAAGTGCCAGTATTTTGTGGCAAGTAGGGCACTGGAAAGAGGGTCAGGGACCTGGAAGCCTAGTCCTGACACTGATTTACCAGAGTTTCTTCATCTGTCAAGTCATGAGGTTAAACTACATAATCAAAGTTTCCTTTTAGCTATTATCTTCCTATAAACCACTGGGGTGTGAGTTTCCTGAAAAACCCAGCATCTGGCACCTAGTAAGTTCTCAATAATAAAGACTCTGACGACATAATGAAAAAATGAATGAACAACAAATATATGGCCCTTACTTCAGTTCCCAGGAATCCTAAACAAGGCTTCCCTTCACTTCAAGGCGTGAGAGAGGATGCAAGCTCACTGTTTGCAATGCTAGTGCTTTCGAGCCTTCTAACACACTTCCATCTGGCCCTGATTTTCCATTTTCCCAATTTGGAACAACTTTTCCCATTCATTGGAATCACTTCCTTTCTTATGTTTACAAAACAGATGATTTGGGGATTTTACATAATTCATCCTAAACACAGACTAACTCAAACTGAGTCCAAGTACCACCCACTAACAGCGTGGAATATTGCATTAAATGTAAAAAAACACCATTCTGTGTGCCTTTAAGAACTTAGTGAGGAACTTCAACCTGACAATATTTTTAATCATAGTAATGTTGCCCTTGTGGGGTTCTCCTGAGTGCACCACGGCAAGAGTTTATATTCCTAGGCAGAGTTTATAGTGTTTTGGTTCATTATAGTCTGGTTGTTGAAATGAATGCAGAAATATGAGATTTTTAGCATAGTTCTGACTTTCTATTTACATACCTTACTTAGTCCAGATGTAAACTTTTAGAACAGCTGTATCCCTTAGATGCAAAAGATTTATTGGTTGCTTAAGTGCATTCTGAATCCTGCTGGGGTATATTTTGGATTTCTTTTGGCAGGATCAGTGGAGACAGAGTGGGGTAGGCAGAGTAAAAATCTAATTGCTTGCAAAAGTAGGTCTGAGATATAGGTGTAGGGAAAAATTACAGGAGTCATTAAGTAAAACACTTATTTTAAAGTTGGTCAAGGAAAAAAGAAAGCGATTTGGGATTTTTGTTTCATGATTTTCCACCTTTACTATACAAGCAAACAGTTCAGTAGCCTTATACACCAGGTACCTTTTTAAGTACCTTATGTATATGGACATGTGTAAAATTCTTAACACTTCTATTAGCCCTATATCACTTACAAAGAAACAACTGCTTAGAGAAGTAAAGTCATTTGCCTAAAGTAATCCAGTTATGTAAGAGGCATAAATCAGATTTGAAACAAGACAGCCTGGCTTTGGAGTCAATGCTCTTAACAACCACACACCATATCAAGCTGTCTCTGAAGTGCCCTTAATTACTTCAATGGTCTTCTAACTGGCCTACTCACTTCCCATCTTCTATGCCCCCCCTCCAAGCTGTTCTTCACCAGTATCATCTGCTTATAGTGCAGCTTTGACCCATGTCATTCCCCAGCTCAAAATTCTTCAGTGGCTCACAGCTACTCTCAGCCAAATCAAGTGACACAGCCTCACCCCAGTACTCCAAGGCTCTACAACTTTGTCCCAACCTCTCTTTTCAACCTACATCCAAAATCTTTCCCTCAAAAATATTATGTTCTGATTAAACTTAAACCCAGACTGCTGTTCCAAAAAAAAAAAAAGGTTTTGTTTATTTTATATATATATATATATATATGGTCCTGTCCACCAGTGCATTGAAAACCTTCCCAAAACCAAGGCTAATATAAACCTCACCTTCTCCTTCAATATGCAAAAATCATGTACTCTGTTATAGACTGAGTTATGTCCCTCCAAAATTGCTAATTTGAAGCCCTAACCATGCAGTATGACTATATGTGAAGATAGCACCTCTATGGAGGTAATTAAAATTAAATGAAGGCCTAAGAGTTTTTCTAAACTCAGTGTGTCTGGTGTCCTTACCGAAGAGGAAGAAACACCAGAGATACACGTACAGAGGAAAAGTCATGTGAGGACACAGCAAGAAGGCAGCCATTTGCAAATCAGGAAGAGAGAGGCCTTACCAGAAGCCAATCCTGTTGGTACCTTGATCTTAGACTTCCATCTTCCTCAACTGTACAAAAATAAATTTCAGCTGTTTTAGCCATCCAGCCTGAGGAATTGTGTATGGCAGCCTGAGCAAAGTAATACTCTTCTTCATTCCTTAGGGTAAGAATTATTAATCTTGTGTTCAATGACTGGATTTGAGCCTATTGAGTTTAGTAATGCACTATTGTGGGATTTTAAAAATTGGGGGAAAAAAACCTCTGGGAAAAAATCACTATTAATGAGAATACAATCACTTCTTTTTTTTTTTTTTAAGATTTTATTTATTTATTTTACAGAGAGAGATCACAAGTAGATAGAGAGGCAGGCAGAGAGAGAGAGAGGGAAGCAGGCTCCCCGCTGAGCAGAGAGCCCAATGTGGGACTTGATCCCAGGACCCTGAGATCATGACCTGAGCCAAAGGCAGCAGCTTAACCCACTGAGCCACCCAGGTGCCCGAGAATACAATCACTTCTGAGGAAAAACAACATCTCTCTATATTTAAATATCACTCATGGTTATTGCACTTTTTCTGGGTCATTATACAGTACAGTTATTTTTTTAATTGTAGATATTTTGACTGATTTGATAGTGTTTTCTTAGATATTTGAAAGACAATATTCTTTCACATTCTAGAGAACATTCCAGAAAGCAAGCACAGTCTTGGTTATGCTATATCTCTTCCCTTCCCACAGTCAGTAATTACTCTCTGTTCTTACTCGTATTTCAGAAAAGATGTCAACCATCAGAGTGTGTACAGTTAGTCACACCACAGTTTAGTTTGACACACTGTCCACATTTCTTCAGCATCCCTGAGAAGGTCCATCAGCAAACCAGTTGACAATTATTGCACTTGGGCAGTGACCATCTGAGAGTCATAGAACAACACCATAAGCAAATATTAGAAAAAAATACTAAATTTATTTCTGTTGCCAAAGGACTTTGTATTGATAAATAAACAGAAACAATGGACCAGAAATTGTTGGTAATTGGCAGAAAAGATTACAAAGTGATTTTAGTTTAGTTTTTTTTTTAATGCTTTTCTGCATTTCCAAATTTTCTCTGGTGATTAAGTATACTTTTAGAATCAAAGAGGTAAAAAAGAAAGAAATTCTCACTGAACAGAATCTCCATCCAGTCCCCCAGGTCCCTCCTTACTGAGTCTCTATAGATCTACCTTTCCTAATTACCTAATTACCACTATTCTTGTCCTGCTCCTTGGTCATCATTTACATTCATTAGACCAATGTCCATTCCCTCAGGTCAGTCAAATAAATTAACCATATTAATATGAGCTAATGTCTTAATAGGGTTAAGTGCTCTATAACTCTAGTTATCATATTTGAATTTCAGTCATACTTTCAGAAAACACTCCCAAAATGTGGACTCCTTAACCCTGGAACTAGCCAGTGGTCCATGAAAGTGTGAGTGAGGTTACCAGCCTTTCAGTCACTAACCAAAATGTGGTCACTGATTCAGTAGCCCTACTTATACTGGAGTAAATAATTTAGTCCTGTGGTAGCAAATGGACAACCACAGCACCGTGCCAAATTGCCAAGCCTTAGTTTATTCTCTTACCTTTCTCTTAACCACCTTGGTTGATCCATTCACTCTCAATCTGGACAAGTTAAGAGGCCTTGAGAGAGAAAATAAAGTATTTAGATATCTAAGCCTTACTCTGTTGGAACATAATATAACATAATATATTTGAAGAGGAAGAGCTCTTCAAATAAAGAGACATTTTATTTTGTTATGTTTCTCTTAGCACATCTTAAGTTCCAAATGGACTTGCCCCATGACTGTTCCCTTTTCCATCCCCATTTGATGTTTCCCAGGGTCCATAAACTCTGCAATCCATTGTACATGGATATAATCTCCGACTGAAAATAAGAATGCCATTACTTTAGAGCCTCCCAGGCATCCTTCCACCCCACAAAAGACAGTAAAAATTCTTGCTTTGGAAGGAAGAAAGCATAGCATACTAATTAATTTCTCATTGAGACATTCCACTAATTAGTTAAAATAAAATAGTGCCAGGGCTTGGGTTAGAACTATATTTCAGAAACTCAGGCCAGCGTTATTTCCACTACATTAATGATTCTCAACCTTGGCTGCACAATGAAATCACCTATAAAGCTTTAATAATTACTGATGTCCAGTCACACCCCAAGAGATTTTGATTTAATTGTTCTGATGGCCTACGTATCCAGAGCTTTAAAACATCCCCAGGTGGTTCTAATATGCAGCCAAGCTTGCAAACCATTGATCACAGTGTGCTGCCTCTCCTAGTGACTAATGGCCAGCCAGCTAGGACACATGGACAGTGAATAAAGTAGATGGTACCCACATTGTTCACCCCAGCTTCCCCTCTGTGCCCCCTCTCCCTACTCACGTATGTGTAGCTATGTGCTTAGCATAAAGAGTTGCTTATTTAACTGATAGTTGCTGTCTCTGTCTAGAGCAGGTTTCTTTAAACATTTTCCTGAAGAGCCAGATAGTAAATATTTTAGACTTTCCAAGTCATAGTTTCTGTAGCATCATCAGCTGTATCATTGTAGCAAGAAAGCCATAGAAAATATGTAAGTAATGAACACGGTTGTATTCCCATAAAACCATATTTGTGAAAACAGGCACCCAATCCTCAGCCTATAGTTTGTTGATCCTTTATTTAGATTCTCTAAGGCATATAAAGCAATTACTTTTTTTTTTTTTAAACTGAGACTGCAGTAACTCTGATGCCAGTGACCTTAGAAGTCCATTGTCATCACTGGAGTGTATTTGCCTGCCTGAAGGAAAGACTTCCTGCAGAATAGTTCTCCTTTGCCTTTTCCTGCTGTTGAATAGAACTACTTTTTCAGAGTGGAAGCCACGGTGTTCCCCAAAAGTCCATATCCACATATGTTCAGTACTTCCATGATATCCCAACAGGGAGGTCTCTCCCTCTGGACACCTCCAGCTCCTTCTTGTACATATATTGATTACATCACCTGTCACTTTTCACACTATTATTTTGCACATTCTATCTCCTGTTCTAGATCATAAGCAACTGAAGGATAGTTACTTTAACTAACACTACTACTTATTATTGTGATTATTATCATTTGCATACATAGGGTGCTTTGCAGCTCAGGCTCATTTTCACTTTCATTAGACCCTTTAATTAAACCCTCCCCTTCTCTCCCCCTGCCCAGGAGACAAAAGGAGTCATTCGTGTTAAGAAACGCCTGGGTGTTAAGATGAGAAAACTAAGACTCAACGAGATTACTGAGCATTAAGAAGCAAAGTCTACACTTGAATCCAGATCTTGTGATTGCAAGGTGTGTTTAATGCAGGAAATTACATATGGATTCAGAGAGCTGTATTCAAATTGATTTGGTAGTGGCTATGAAAATAAAAAAACAACAAAATACTGGCATTCATTGTAAATGTCAAGGCCAAAGAGCATCAGATTAAACAGTCTGTAAAGAAAGCTCAATGACATTAGTGTGGCCAATGTCAACACCCTCGCTGATGAGGCCTGATAGAGAGAAAAAGGCATATGTTCAACTTGCCTCCATAATGCATTGGATACTGCCAATAAAATTGGGATCATTTAAACTGAATCTAGTCAGCTAATTCTAAACATAAATATTTTTAAAAATAAAAAAAGAAGTTTAATTAATAGTTTTATAATCTTGAACGACTCATTCAATGTCTCAGAATTTTTGTTTTTTAAACTACAAAAATATGGATACCAGTAATATACTTACCTCTAAGAGTTATTTTGGGAATTAGCAACAATTTGATTAATATTTCTGGTATGACTAAGTGGTCAATACTGACAACTACCATCACTACTAATATCAATACTATTATAATTAACCCTGCTACTATTAATACCACTGATTATCCAGAATTCTTTTCATTCTGTACATGCTTCCATTCATTGTTGTATGTTATATTATATTTAATACACTGCCTTTAATCTGACAGATGCTTAATTAATACTGAATGAATTTAATCAATTAGTTTACTAGTGATTGGTTACATGTACCAATATTTATAAGCTCCTTCCACTATAAACCTTTTAAATCTCCCCAAAAGCAAATGACTCCCTTTTAAAAAGACAATATATAAAAGTAATTTCCTTCTAAACTCAAAGAATGTCCTTTGGCAAGCATACATTCCCAGAAACACTTTACTTAACCACCTGAAATAAGGGAACATAACCCCCAGCTGATTTTCTTATAGAATCATTAATACTTAAAAGTTAACAAAAGCAAAGCTGTCAGCAGAATTTTCTGGATTAGTAGATGTTTGACTTTGGCTGAATCATCAGTAAAAATGATCATTTTCTCTTGACTTACAATCTTTCTTGGATGACATGCCAAAACACTCCTGTAGACCTCTGGATAGGGTCAAAAGTTCAGAGATACCTCATTCAAGCACCCCAGTCACCTCTAATCTGCTCCACTGAGAAGTCAGTGAATTGATTAATTAAGACATACTGAACCCCCACTATGTATCATGCACTTTACTGGACACTGAGGTGGTGAAAGAAGCAAAAGACATTATCTATGAGTTCAAGCAGTTTACGATCTGATGAGTAAGAACCAATGTACAATTCTGAAACAGACTCTGTAAAGTATGCACTGGGGTGTTGTCTTAAAATTCCAGAGAGAGAGAAGTATGGGCCAGGATAGGCATAGAAAATTTCCAAAGGCAAATTTCCAACTCCAGACTACTAGTGGTACATGGAGCAGAGAGGAGCAAGATGGCAGAGGAGTAGGAGACCTAAATTTCATTAGGTCACAAGAATTCAGCTAGATAGTTATCAAACCATTCTGGACATCTACAAACTCAACAGGAGATTGAAGAGAAGAAGAGCAGCAATTCTAAGAACAGAAAAGCGACCACTTTCTGGAAGGTGGAATGTGCTGAGAAGTGAATCCAAGGTGATATATGGGAAGATAGACCACACGGGAGGAGCCGGATCCTGGCAAGTGGTGAAGCAGTGGAGCACAAAATCAGAACTTTTAGAAGTCTGCTTCACTGAGGGATGTCACTCCAGAGGTTAAGCAGGGAGTGGAGCCCTCACAGGGAGAGTGTGGCCTCAGGACCCGTGGGGTCACAGAAAGAGCAGGTATGCCTGAGTGTGGCAGAGCTCCCAGGTATCGAACTGGGGAAGCCAACTACAGACACAGAGCTGAGGAGGGGGCTCTCATTTCGGGGTTATCTTAAATCATGATCCAAGGCATAGTCGGGCCACTGCTCTTCAAGGAGAGACCCCACAGATGCCAGAAGCAGGGAGACTCACCCTCCTCCTCTGGGAGGAGCAGCAGAGGAGTGAGGAGCAGGAATCTGCTGGGTTTGGAGACTCCAAATGGCGCCATGCCCCAGAGACAGAAATGCTCAGTCACAGGCCAGGTGAGCACAGACTGTGGCCAGAGACCAGGGAGATGGAAGGGATTGACTGCTTTTCTCTGAGGGTGTACTGAGGAGTGGGGCCCGAGCTCTCGGCCCCTACGAGCCAGAGATTGAGAGGCTGCCATTTTCATACTCCTCCTCCAAAACTGTACAGAAAGCATTCAGAGAACAAAATTACCAAGAGTGAACCGGAGCAGATTACTTAGCCTGGCCTCAGGCAAGGGCAGTGCAATTCCACCTCTAGCAAAGACATTTGAGAATCACTGCAACAGGCCCTTCCCACAGATCAGCAAGAACATCCAGGCAAGACCAAGTTCACCTATCAATGAGAACTGTGGAACTCCAGAGCTAGGGGAATGCAGCACATAGAATTCATGACTTTTTTCCCATGATTTAGTCTTTCAAAGTTAAAATTTTTAAATTTTGTTTCTTATTTTATTTTATTATTTTTTCTCTTTCCTATTTTAACCTCTTTTAACTACTTTATCTTATCAATACCTTTTTAAAAATATTTTTAAATTTTCATTGTTATAGTCATATTCTATCTCTTCATTGTATTTAACCTTATTTTTGTATACATGTAAGTTTTTCTTTCTTTAAAATTCTGGGGTATTGTTTCCTCTAACATATCAAAATATACCCTAAATGTATGATGTGCTTTGTTCTAGTAGCTAGCCTAATCACATTCTCTTCTTTTTTTTTTTTTTTCAACCAACTTCTTATCAATTCTTTGTTTAATATCTTTTTTAATTTTATTTTTATACTCATATTCCATCCCGTCATCGTGTTTACCCTTATTTGTGTGTGTGTGTATATATATATATATTTTTTTCCTTTCTTTAAAATTTTGGGAGGTAGTCTCTTCTAACAGACCAAAATATACCCCAAATCAAGTGTGTGGCTCTGTTTTATCCACGAATATATATATATATATATATATATATATATGTATATATATATATATATATTTTTTTTTCCTCCTTTCTTCTCTCCCCAGTTTTGGGTCTCTTCTGATTTGGTTAGTGTATATTTTTCTGGGGTTGTTACTGATACTTTTAGTATTTTGTTCTCTCATTCATCTATTCTTATCTGGATAAAATGACAAGGCAGAAAAACTCACCTCAAAAAAAAAGAGCAAGAGGCAGTACCAATGGGTAGGGACCTAATCAATACAGACATTAGTAAGATGTCAGAACTAGAGTTCACAATGATAATTATCAAGATGCTAGCTGATCTTGGAAAAAAGCATAGAAGATATTAGAGAATACCTTTCTGTGGAAATAAAAGAACTAAAATCTAACCAATTTGAAAACAAAAAAGCTATTAATGAGGTGCAATAAAAAATGGAGATTCGACAGAATGGGAGAAGATATTTGCAAACGACATATCAGATAAAGGACTAGTGTCCAGAATCTATAAAGAACTTAGCAAACTCAACACCCAAAGAACAAATAATCCAATCAAGAAATGGGAAGAGGACATGAACAGACATTTCTGCAAAGAAGACATCCAGATGGCCAACAGACAC
>NC_081558.1:108742367-108836667 GCF_022355385.1 Mustela nigripes
AAAAAAAAAAAATGGAGATTCTAACTGCTAGGATAAATGAGGCAGAAGAGAGAATAAATGATATAGAAGACCAAATGATGGAGAATAAAGAAGCTGAGAAAAAGAGAGATAAACAACTACTGGACCATGATGAGAGAATTAAAGAGATATGTTATACCATAAGATGAAACAATATTAGAATAATTGGGATCCCAGACGAAGAAAGAGAGAAGGGCAGATGGTATATTGGAGCAAGTTATAGCAGAGAACTTCCCTAATTTGGGGAAGGAAACAAATATCAAAATCCAGGTGGCACAGAGAAGCCCCCCTCAAAATCAATAAAAATAGGTCAACACCCCATCATCAACTTACAAATCTCAGTGACAAAGAGAATATTCTGAAAGCAGCTCAGGAGAAGAGGTCTGTAACATACAATGGTAGAAATATTAGTTTGGCAGCAGACCTCTCCACAGAGAGCTGGCAGGCCAGAAATGACAGGCAGGAAATATTCAGAGCACTAAATGAGAAAAATATTCAGCCAAGAATACTATATGCAGCTAGGCTGTCTGTCACTGGAAATAAAAAGGGAGGTAAAAAGCTTCCAAGACAAACACACTTCTAGTGGTACATGAACCTGTGAAGAGCACTGGCATCTGGTCAGGCGTTCAAGGAGGTAATGGCTGGAAGAAGAGGAAGAGGATTTACCATCCAGCTCAAAAGGAGATCTGAAGAGCAAATTCCTGATGAGTTCTGCTCTAGGCTATAAGTCAGGGATCCATACGATTCTGTGACTCTTTCCTCCTCTAAGTCTTTGGGGTCTGCACTGTTCAGCCAGCAGATGAATGCCAAGAGAGTAAGAATCACATGAAGAAGGTTTTTATGGACAAACCTGAAAAGGGGCACATAACTTCTGTTTTTTCATTAGTCAAAACTCAGTCATGTGGTCACCTTGAACCACAAGAAAGACAAGAAAAATGTAGTCTACCTGTATGCTCAGGAGGAAGAAAATACATTGATATTAAAGAGCACTAGCCATGTATTCCATAGGGTGCCATTCTGGCCATCAAACTTCTAGTTCATTCTTCTTCAACATATTGAACATACTTACATTCTCCCAAAGAACACAACACAGAGTCCTATCTAGTAACTGCACCAAACTCAAAAGTCTGAATCCACTAAATTCAGCATATCTGATTCGATCCTTTCTGTCGAACCTGGATATATCTCCTTATGGTCTAGTAACCTTGGAGCTACATGGAATATGTAATTGTGTAATAATGAAGGATTACCAAAATAATGATACTCATTCAGAAAAAGGAAGGATGGGAGATACACAGAAGTGATTGTCCATAGCAATTCTTAAATCTCCCCTGGAAAGGCAGTTGAAGAGCTTTTAAAATGGGAGTGGGGAAGATTAGTTGACTGGGTATTGATGCTGCCATTGGGAGAAGATCTCCTGTCCATTTGTTGCTATTGCAACTGGCTCCTCCTTGGGAAGTACTTCTTTACCCACTATCTTCTGTGGCCGTATCTTAAGTGAATGTTTGCGCTTTTTTGGAGCAGTCCAAATTTCACAGCCAGTGTCTTATTGATGCAAATATGAGGAACTGAAGAAAACATAAAAGCATTATCAGTCCTGAGTCACAGTTTTTTTGATGTGACAATGCATTAGAAAATGTGGTAGATTTATGATATATTTCCTTCTTGTCAGTTTCTCATGCAAATACACACTAAGTCTCTCCTACATAGAGGAGAACATGAATATTGGTGAGCATTACTGGTTTCTGCTATAATTACCCATTGTGCAAAAAGGGGGAGAAATACGTATATGCATTTATATTTGCTTGTCATTTTAAAAATAAACCGTAAAAGGATAAACACAGTAAGGAAGGGAAAACAGAGTGAATAGAGACAGGGGTGGGAGCCAGATTTTCTGTTTATATTTGTTAACATTGTTTGGATTTTTGAACCACATAAATGTATTACCATTTACAAAAAATAGCAACTTTTAAAATGAATGTAAAGAAAACCTGGTGCTCACATACATCCAAACAGTCTGTCTTCCTTCATCTTTTCAGTAGCATCAATTCTCTCTGTGGGCTTCACTGTCATGTTTACTTATACCAATTTTACAAAGCAGATAGAATCAGGGAAAGAACCACATGGTAAGATTCAATCCTAAATCCTCAGCCCAAGAGCATAACTCTCTCTAGCTCCGCAGAGGGGGCATGGCAAGAACTGGGCACATAGCTATAAGTGTCCCTAAAAGAAGATTACAGCAATGATTACTCAGAAGAAGATATTGAGCCATGGCATTCTTCGGCATTGGCATACATAAACAGTCTTTTTTTAAAAGGTCACATTTAGGTAAGTAGAAAGAAAGAGAAAGGAATTTCCAGACCAGACTACAAGAGAGAACTGTGATACTAACCCACCCAAGAATCAAATTTAATCTGTAGTCCATACTCAGCCACCAAAAATGAAGCAGGAAACTAGGTAACACAAAGTGCCTTTGAAGCCAGTCAATATACAAGGCATAGTTCTACAAGTGTGTTCTAGAGTGATCAGCTACAATAGGTGCCTCCATATATTAAAGGGCAGTTTTAAAGAAGAGGGAAGGAAATTGGTCCACTTGGTCCCAGAAAACAGAAAAAGAAGTCTGATGAAAGTTCCAGAGTTATATTTTTTCTTAAATTAAGAAAGTTTTAAGACAGTTTTCTAGAGATGGGATGTACCACTTTACCACACTTTACCACATTGAAGAAGGAGTGCCACAGAAACACAGGGTCAACTGGCTTGAGGTATTGTTGGGGCATTTGGGACAGGTGGTTTCGAAGTTCCTGTGATTCAGTGCCTTGTGGATGACTCTGGCACTCTCTCTATTATTCTCTCCTTTCTGTGCCACTGCTTGAACACTATGCCTGGGGTGTGGACCAAGTAGTAGTTATAGTCAAACACAGTTATCATCTCTGAAACCACAGCTGCAAGTAGCAATGGTATGTGGGAAAAAATATATCTTTTTGCCTTTAACACACCAAGGAATAGGCTGTAGAGTGTGTATTACAGAACTCCATGCAAAAGACTCAAAGCCATTAAAAATAATAATTATTATTATTATTATCTTTTTAATGGCTTTGAATAATAATAATAATAATTATTATTATTATTATTATTATTATTATTGAATCCTTTTCATAGGTATGTTTGAGGATTTTTTTTAAGTATTAAATCATTTAATCCTTTTGGAGGAGGTAGCCTTTGAGCAAATGCTTAAAAAATAAACAAGACATTGACATGTCCATATAGTGAGCAGATGGAATATAATGACTGAGTTCAAGTCATAGGTGAAGCCTGTGTCAGTTCATAACAAAGTCTCAATCATATCCTTAAATTCTCTATGGTACTGGAGAATTTTGGTTCAGTACTCATCAGATGAAGAATGATGTCTGCAGACACAAAAGATGTCAGAAAATTCAGAAAATTCCTTAGGGTAATCATTTATCAACATGTAGCTCCAGGGAGAATGGAGTAAACAGATTTTTTTTTTTTAAGTTACAGAGTTTGGAGAGATTTGGAGAGCTTGGTATTAAGTATTCTGCTCTATATCAGGATCTGTTAAACCTTCAGGGATAGACTGAAATGTTTTTGTTGTGGTGGTTGAGCATGAAGATAAATAGATTGAGCCAACCAGATTGGCAAGTCTCTTCACAGTTCAACAGCTCATATCTAAGAATCACAAATAATTCCAAATCACAAACCCCTAAGAAAGATTTTGGATTCTAATAGCAAAGGAGAATGGTAAAGAAAGGGGATCATAGCCAGAGAATCCTCATTCCAAGTCCAAGTTTTGCAATAAGTGTTGATAACACTTGGACACAAGCTCTAATCCTCCAATTTGGCAAGGCTCTTATGATGGATGTGAAGAGGCACTGCTTTGATTCCCCCCTTCAAGGAAGGTCTGGTTGACCCCGTTGCTGGAACTGCTATTACAGAATGCCTTCAGTTGTCAACCCTCCAGGGATTGTCTCAGGTGTAGAGCTTCTTTGCCCAAGGTGATACCTTCGTGGTATGGCTCATATCCAAAAGAGGGAGGCTGGACTAGAAAGTCCTGGTTATTGTAATCAAATTGGGACAGCCCTGATGGATCATTATAGCTCCAGAGTTTCTTGTGGTGTTGGTTTAAGTGACCAGAAACTGAGTTTGCCTATGACAGCTCCACTTCTCCCCCTGCCCTCTCCTGCATATGCCCCTTTCTTTCCACAGGTGTTGATTCTAAGGACATTCCCTAGCAAATATTCTGTGTACTAAATCTCTCTGGCAGGGTCAGATGGAACTGGAACTTTCCACAGATCACTAATCACTGAGCTAGGGCTTAACTGAATCATCTGTCAACAAAACAAAGGTTAAATTTGCATAGAATGACCTTAAAAAATTGGTTTACCTCTTTGGGCATTAGCTTTCCATCTACAAAATGGGAGCACTGCATATAAGGCTCTTCTATATCTATAAACCCATATCATATGGAATCTACACAGTGGCCAGGCAGAACAAGAAAGCACTATCTACACAGGGTGAATCCAGAAACTGAAAAATTCAACCTGATTAAAATGTTATTTTCCAACCCTTAGATGCCTACTGTGTCATATTTCTGCCCCATGATTTAGACTTTAAATCTGTCAATAGCTGAAATATAAGGAAGCACTTGTGAAGTTTAGATATACCAATTCTTTTCACAAGAACAGGCTTGGAGGAAGGAAAGTAACAAGGGGAGAAAAAAAGAAGTCTGGTCTCTGCAGAGGAGTAAAGGTTTAAATTGTAGAAACAAATTGTCCTGAATCAAACATATTTGTATTGGGAACAGCGTTGGGTACATGAGGGAGTGTACCTAATGTTTAATGCTCTTCAATCTAAACTCATCCTTTTTTCTCATAACCACTACTGATTATGCTGAGAAGTATTATAGAGCAAGCACTAAAATCCAAATGGCCTACTTCTGAGTCAAAGTCTGCAACAACTAGCTGTCCCACTCAGGACAATTTAAGCGTTCTGAAATAAATTCCTCTTCTGTAAGATGGGCATTTTAGACATTTCTTTGCTTTTCAGTAGGGATACTGGGAAGATGAAATGACATGTGCATATAAAAATACCTTGTTAAGTAAAAAAAGCAACACACACATGCAATATATTTTTGTCATTTCTTTATTTCCAGTTGTCACAGTCAGAAAGTCTCCCTGGTCATTGAACTCATCTTAACTTCAGCAGCTTTCAAGAAAACAAAAGTCAAATTTCCTCAAGGAAAAGAGTATTCTGGGAAGATAGTGTGGTGGTGGGAAACATTAGGAAATGTTCTGTTTACCTAGAAAACAATTGTATGGGCAGAATTTATCTGATTTAACTATTTTGGAACTCTGGAGTCTATTGAAGGTTTTCAACTTCCAGAGTAAGTCTTGGAAAGCAAAGAACAGTTCATTTCATTCAATTTCAACTCTTAGATAGTAGCAGCTACCACCTCCTACCCTCAAGCCCCATGGCAGGCAGCTATGAATACATTCCAAGAGCAGATTCTACTAAAAGCCAGACAAAAAGGGCTCTGTCCTACAAATATCTGAGATCTATGCTTCTGATCACAGTCATGCAAAGAGGTGGGTGACCTTGTTCTTACACTTCCTCCCATTGCTGGAGGCCCCTCCTCTCTGGCTGAAATGAATTTCAGGGGACTTAAAAGGTTCTTTTTCTTCCTCCCTTCATTTTTCTCTTTTTCCTCTTTTGGAGACTAGAAATTAAAGATGGGGACATTGAAAAACAACTGCAAACACAGGGAAAGTTAAAAAGTATATTCCCAAGGAAAAGCACAGACTCAGAAAAAGCCTGAAGAGACCTATGTTTACATCTCTTCTAATCTTTGGCATAGAAAGAGTCTGCCTTGGGGTGCCTGGGTGACTCAGTGGGTTAAGCCTCTGCCTTCGGCTCATGTCATGATCCCAGGGTCCTGGGATTGAGCCCCACATCAGGCTCTTTGCTCAGCAGGGGTCCTGCTTCCCCCGCCCCGCCTACCTTGATGGCTACTTGTGATCTCTCTCTATATATCAAATAAATAAATAAAAATCTTTTAAAAAAATAGTCTGCCTCAAAACAAAACAAAACAAAACAAAAACAACTAGCAAACCCATGGAGTAAGGTAGAATCTAATTTCCAGAACTAACGCATCATTAAATTTGAATATTCAATCTTTAATATAAAAGCACAAGGTATATAAAGAAACAGAAAAATAAGGCATATTCAAAGGAAGAATAATCAATAGAAACTATCTTTAGAAAAAGACTTGATGGAGAATCTATTAGACAAAGACTTTAAAACAACTTTTTTTTAAAGATTTTATTTATTTATTTGATAGACAGAGATGACAAGTAGGTAGAGAGGTAGGCAGATAGGCAGGCAGAGGGACAGGCAGAGAGACAGGAGGAAGCTGGCTCTCCACGGAGCAGAGAACCCGATGCAGGGCTCGATCCCAGGACCCTGGGATCATGACCTGAGCCGAAGGCAGAGGCTTTAACCCACTGAGCCCCCCAGATGCCCCTAAAACAACTTTCTCATAGATGCTCAAAGAGCTAAAAAATAATGTGAAGAAGACAAGAAAAATGGGGTATGAACAAAATGGAAATATCATTAAAGAGATTTTATAAAAACTTAGAAAGAAACCAAAAAGAAATTCTAAAGTAAAAAGTATAATAACTGAAATGAAAATTTCACTGAAGGGATTCAAAGACAGATTTGAGCAGACAAAAGAAAGAATCAGCAAACTTAAAGATAGGATCATTGACAGTATTCAGTCTAAAGAACAAAAGAAAAAAGATTAAGGAAAAGTGATTAGGGTCAAAAGGACATATGGGACACCAAGGGACAGACATACACATTTGGGAGTCTCAGAATAAGAAATGACAATAAAATGGGGGGCATCATGTTACCTGATTTCAAGCTTTACTACAAAGCTGTGATCACCAAGACAGCATGGTACTGGCATAAAAACAGACACATAGACCAGTGGAACAGAGTAGAGAGCCCAGATATGGACCCTCAACTCTATGGTCAAATAATCTTCAACAAAACAGGAAAAAATATACAGGGGAAAAAAGACAGTCTCTTCAACAAATGGTGCTGGGAAAACTAGGCAGCTATATGTAGAAGAATGAAACTCGACCATTCTCTTACACCGTACACAAAGATAAGCTCAAAATGGATAAAAGGCCTCAATGTGAGACAGGAATCCATCAGAATCCTAGAGGAGAACATAGGCAGTAATCTCTTCGATATCAGCCACAGCAACTTCTTTCAAGATATGTCTCCAAAGGCAAAGGAAACAAAAGCGAAGATGAACTTTTCGGACTTCATCAAAATCAAAAGCTTCTGCACAGCAAAGGAAACAGTCAAGAAAACAAAGAGGCAACCCACGGAATGGGAGAAGATATTTGCCAATGACAGTACAGACAAAAGGTTGATATCCAGGATCTATAATGAACTCCTCAAACTCAACACACACAAAACAGACAAGCATATCAAAAAATGGGCAGAAGATATGAACAGAGACTTCTCCAATGAAGACATACAAATGGCTATCAGACACATGAAAAAATGTTCATCATCACTAGCCATCAGGGAGATTCAAATTAAAACCACATTGAGATATCACCTTACACAAGTTAGAATGGCCAAAATTAGTAAGACAGGAAACAACATGTGTTGGAGGGGATGTGGAGAAAGGGGAACACTCTTCCACTGTTGGTGGGAATGCAAGTTGGTGCAGCCTCTTTGGAGAACTTGAGTTCTCCAGTTCTTGGAGTTCTTTGGAGTGTGGAGATTCCTCAAGAAATTAAAAATAGAACTTCCCTATGACCCTGCAATTGCACTCCTGGGTATTTACCCCAAAGATACAGATGTCATGAAAAGAAGGGCCATCTCTACCCCAATGTTTATAGCAGCAATGGCCATGGTCGCCAAACTGTGGAAAGAACCAAGATGCCCTTCAACGGACGAATGGATAATGAAAATGTGGTCCATATACACTATGGAGTATTATGCCTCCATCAGAAAGGACGAATACCCAACTTTTGTAGCAACATGGATGGGACTGGAAGAGATTATGCTGAGTGAAATAAGTCAAGCAGAGAGAGTCAATTATCATATGGTTTCACTTATTTGTGGAGCATAACAAATAGCATGGAGGACATGGGGAGTTAGAGAGGAGAAGGGAGTTGGGGGAAATTGGAAGGGGAGGTGAACCATGAGAGACTATATGGACTCTGAAAAACAATCTGAGGGGTTTGAAGAAGCGGGGGGTGGGAGGTTGGGGTACCAGGTGGTGGGTATTATAGAGGGCATGGATTGCATGGAGCACTAGATGTGGTGCAAAAATAATGAATACTGTTATGCTGAAAATAAATTAAAAAAAAAAAGAAATGACAATAGGAATATTTGAAGAAATAATGCTTAAAAACTTTCCAAAGCTGATGAAATTCTTGAATATAAACATCTCAGAAGCTCAAGAAACTGCAGGGAAGATGAACCCAAAGAGATCCACACTGAGATACATTATAATCAACTATTTGAAAGACAAAGACAAAGAATCCTGAAAGCTGCAAGAAAGAAGACACTTGTCATGTATAAAGGATTCTCAATAAATAATCAGCAGACTTTTCATCAGAAACCTTGGAAGGCAGAAGACAGTGAACATACATATTCAAAGTCCTAAAAAGAAAAACTTTTAATCAAGAATCTTAAACCATCAAAACTGCCCTTCAAAAGTGAGGGAGAAATTAAGATAGTCCCAAGTGAACAAGAGCTTAGAGAGTTCATTACCATGAGAAATGCTCTGTAAGAAATTCTCAAGAGAGTCCTGTGAGATGAAATGAAAGGACACTAGATAATAACTATTAGCCATATGAAGAAAGATCTCAGTGAAGGTAAATATATGGGCAGTTATAAAAGCTAGTATTATTGTAACAATGGTTTGCAACCCTTTTTGTTTTCTACATGATTAAAGAGACTCATAGTTTTTAAAGAGTATTAGTCTAAAACTTAGTGTTATTATAAATTGGGTGCAAAATTGCACATTATCTTTTCTACAAAATTTAAGAGACTAAAGAATTTTTAAAAATCATTAGTTATATTTTTGGGCATGCAATGTATAAGAATATAAATTCATGACATCAATAACTTACCAAAAGTTGTGGGGACAGAACTGTAAAGGAGCAGAGTTTTTGCATATTACTGAAGTTAAACTGCTATAAATTCAAATAAGAATGCTGGAACTTTAAGATGTTACCTTTAATCTCCATGATAACCCCAAAGTGAATGGCTATTGAATATATACAAAAGAAAATAAGAAATAAATTTAAACATTTTATTACAAAATAAAAAACATCAAAAAAGAAAGTATGCAATAAATGGGGGGCAAAATATGTATAAGGCAAATAGAAAACAAACAGCAAGTGACAGAAATCAGTTTTTCCTGACAGTAATTACTTTAAATGTAAATGGATTCAATTTTCCAATCAAAAGACAGAGATTGCCAGAATGGATTAAAACTCATGTTGCAACTATATTTCATTTATAAGACACTCCATTTAGATCCAAAGACAAAAATAAGTTGAAAGTAAAAGGATGAAAAAATGTAACAAAAAATAGAAAATTGAACAATACTACATAAGACTAAAATATCTGAGGTGAAATAGACATTAAAACAAACCCAAAAAATGAGACAAAGTATTGATAATAAAAGATTTAATAGAACAAAAAGATATAACTATTAAAAACATTTATACATTTATTGACAAATCATTGAAATATATGAATCAAAACTGACAAAAGGAAAAATGAGCAGATCTATAGTAAGAGTTGAAGACATTAATCCCCCACTTTCAATAATGGGTAGAACACTCAGACATAAGTAAGAAGATACAAGACTTAATACAGTGAACTGAATATTTCTAACATATTTACAGAACATTCTACCCTACATCAACAGCATACACATTCTTATCAAAGGCAAAAAGGGACATTTTGTGGAATAAACCATATGTTAGGCCACAAGTAAAATCTTAATAGATGTATCTGTAATGATAGAGATACTATACAAAAAATTTACACCAACTACAACAAGATGAATATGAAGTTAGAAATTAATAACAGAAGTAAAACTGAAAAAATGGACAAATTTTTGGATATTAAACAACAAACTCTTAAAACACCCAAAAGATCAAAAAAGAAATCACAATGGAAATTAGAAATACCTAGAGAGGAAGGGCACCTGGGGCACCTGGGTGGCTCAGTTGGTTAAGCATCTGCCTTCAGCTAAGGTCATGATCCCAGGGTCTTGGGATCAAGCCCTGAATAGGGCTTCCTGCTCAGCAGAAAGCCTTCATCTTTTCCCTCTCCCTCTGCCTGTGCTCTCTCTCTCCCTCTCTGTCAAATAAATTAATTTTTTAAAGGAAAAAAAAATACTTAGAGATAAATGAAAATGAAAACACAAACATACCAAAGCTTGTAGAACATAATGAAAGCTAAGGGGAAATTTTATAGCTGCAAACTATAAACAATTTATATAAACTAAAATGAAAGAAAGAAAGAAAGAAAAGAAAAGAAGAAAAATCTGAAATCAAAAACCTAACCTTGCAACCTAAATTTGGTTGAATTTAGAATTTAGAAGAAGGAAGGAAATAATAAAGATTAGAACAAAGACCACAAAATAGAAAATTTTTTTAAATAGCAGAAAATTAATGAAATCAAAGGTTGATTCTTTGAAAAGATTAGCCAAATTGACAAGCTTAGCTAGCTAAACTAAGAATAAAGAGGAAAAAAAATCAACTTGCTAAAATCAGAAATGAAAATAGGGACATTACTACCAAATTTATAGAAATAAAAAGAACTATTCCTAGGTATCTTGTAGTTTAGGTGCAGTTGTAAATGGGATTGATTCCTTAATTTATCTTCCCTTGGTCTCATTGTTAATGTAGAGAAATGCAACTGATTTCTGTGCATTGTTTTTGCTGTATGAGTTCTGGCAATTCTGGGGTAGAGTCTTTTGGGTTTTCCATATAAAGTAACATGGCATCTGTGAAGACTGAGAATTTGACTTTTCCCTTGCCAATTTTAATGTCTTTTGTTTTGTCATCTGATTACTAGTATTATGTTGAACAACAGTGATAAGAGCAGACATCCCTGTCGTGTTTCTGACCTTAGGGGGAAGGCACTCAGTTTTTCCCCATTGAGAGTGATATTCATTATGGGCTTTTCATAGATGGCTTTTATGATATTGAGGTATGTTCCCTCTAACCCTACACTGTGGAGAGTTTTAATCAGGAAATGATGCTGTATTTTCTCAATGCTTTTTCTGCATCAGTTGAGGGGATCATATGGTTCTTATCCTTTATTTTATTAATGTGATGTATAATGTTGATTTGTTTGCGAATGTTGAACAACCTTGCAGCCCAGGAATAAATCCCATTTGGTCGTGGTGAATAATCCTTTCAATGTACCATTGGATCCTACTGGCTAGTATCTTGGTGACTATTTTTTACATCGATGAGGATGGAACTTGAGGGTATTATGCTAAGTGAAATAAGTCAGTCGGAGAAAGACAATTATCATAAGGTTTCATTTATATGTGGAATATAAAAAACAATGCAGAAGATCATAAAGAAGGGTGGGAAAACTGAATACGAAGAAATCAGAGAGTAGACAAACCATGGGAGACTTAACTATAGGAAACAAACTGAGGATGGCCTAAGGGGAGGTAGATGGGGGAATGGGGTAACTGGGTGATTGACATTAAGGAGAATATGTGATGTGATGAGCACTGGGTGTTATATGCAACTGATGAATTGTTGAACACTACATCTGAAACTATTGAATTTAAAATAAAAAAGAATTATAAAAGGGTACTATAAACTATTGTATGCTTTAAAAATTTGATAACTTGATTGAAATGCACAAATTCTAGAAACACCAAATTTATCAAGACTGAATTATGAAAAATTTAAAAATCTGAAAAGATCTATAACTAGTAAGAAGACTGAATCAGTAATCAAAAATCTCTCAACAAGGGAAAGCCCTAGACCTAGGGGCTTCACTGATGAATAGAGAAAGAATCTATTTCATCATAATAAAAAGCCATTTGTGGAAAGCCCATGGTGATCATATTCAATTGTGAAACACTGAATGCTTTTCCTCTAAGACCAACAATAAAGTAAGAATGTTCATTTTCACCATTTCTATTTACCATAGAACTGGAAGTTCTAGCCAGAGAAAATTAGGCAAGAAAAGAAAATAAAAAGAAATGAAGAAGTAAAATTATTTCTGTTTGCCAAAGATATGAGCTTAGATGTAGAAATTCTTAACAATTCTATGAAAAACAAATGAATACAATCAAAAAGAAAAAGAAACAAACAAAACCCATTAGAATTAATAAAAGCATTCAGCAAAGTAACAGGATAAAAAGTCAACACAAAAAAGTCAGTTGTTTTCCTGTATGCTAATAGTGAAAAATCTGGAAAAGAAATTATAAAGACAAGTTGTTTAAAAATAGTATCAAGAAGAACAAAATTCTTGGGAAATAACTTAACCAAAAAGGTAAAAGGTTTATACAATAAAAATTACAAAATATTTCTGAAAGAAATTTAGACATAAATAAATGGAAAGACACCTCATTAATGATCTGTAATACTTAATATTATTAAGATGTCAATAGTACCCAAAGCAATCTACAAAGTCAAAGCAATATCTATCAAAATTCCAATTAACTTTTTATACAGAAATAGAAAAGCCCATCTTAAAATTCTCTAAAGACCCCAAAATAGCCAAAGCAATCTTGAGAAATAAGAACAAAACTGGAGGATTCGTATTTCTGATTTTAAAACAATACAAAGAGAAAGTAAACAATACAGTACGATAGTGACATAAAGATCAACATGTAGACGAATGGAATAGAGTAGAGAGACTGGAAATAAACTCTTATGTTTATGGTCAAATGATTTTTAACAAAGGTGCTGAAAGCATTTAATGGGGAAGGACAGTCCTTTCAACAATTGGTTCTGGATATCCAAATGCAACAGAGTGAAATTGGACCTTGTACCTAATGCCATAGACAAAAATTAAGCCAAAATGGATCAAATACTTAAATGTAAGACTTAAAACTGTAAGAACTCCCAGAAAAGAATACAGCAAAGACTTCATGACATTGGATTTGGTAATTTTTGAATCCAACACCAAAGTCACAGACAACAACAACAACAAAAATAGACAAATTGGACTTCATGAAAATTTTTTAAATTATGCTTCAAAGGATGATGGCCACAGTTAAAAAGCAACCACAGAATGGGAGAAAATACTTGTAAATTACATATCTGATAGAGAACTAATATTCAGAACATAGAGAGAACTTCTAAAACTTAACAATAAAAAACCAACAACCCAATTCAAAAATGGGCAAAGGACTAAAACACTTCTGCAAAACAGATAGACACATGACCAATAAGCAGACGAAAAATGCCCAATATCTCAAATCATAAGGAAATGCAAGTCAAAGCTGCAATGAGTCATTACAATGGCTACCATGAAAAGAACAAAAGCAGCAAGTATTGGGGAGGTTGTGGAGAAAATGGAATCTTTGTGCATCATTTTTTGGAAGAGTATAATGATATAGCTGCTGTGGAAAACAAAATGGCATTTTCTTAAAAAGTTAAAAATAGAGGGGTACCTGGGTGGCTCAGTGGGTTAAAGCCTCTGCCTTCAGCTCAGGTCGTGGTCCCTGGGTCCTGGGATTGAGCCCCACATCAGGCTCTCTGTTCAGCAGGGAGCTTGCTTCCTCCTCTCTCTCTCTCTCTGCCTGCCTCTCTGCCTACTTGTAATCTCTGTCAAATAAATAAAATCTTTAAAAAAATTTAAAAATAGAATTAACATACAATCCAGCAATTCCACTTCTGGATATATACCTAAAAGAGTTGAAAACAGGGTCTCAAGGAGATATATATTCATTGCAGCATTATTCACAAAAGCTAAAATTTGGAAGCAACCCAAGTGTCCTTCAGCAGATGAATATACAAGAAAATGTGGCATACACATACAATGAAATATTACTCTGTTTTTAAAATAAAGGAAATTCTGAAATATGCTATAACATGGATGAAACTTGAATAATACTATACGAGTAGAAATAAATCAGTCAGAGAAAAATACTGTATTATTCTAATTTATTTAGAGAGCTAAAACTATAGAAATGGATAGTAGAATGTTATCCAAGGTCTGAGTGGCTGGGAGAAGGGAAAATTATTGCTTATTGAGTACAGGGTTTTAGCTTTATAAGACATAAAGGGTTATAGAGATAGATGCTCCTGAATGTTTTACATCATAAATGCACTTAATACCACTAAAGTGTACACTTGAAAATGATTAAAATGATACATTTTATGTAATATATGTTTTATTACAATCTAAAAAAATAAATAGACTACCAGGGAAGATGACAGAGTAGGACCCTGAGCTCCCCTCATCCCACGGATACAACTAGGTAACACTCACATCAGTGTAAATAACCAGAAAAATGACCCAAAGACTGGCAGAACAAACTCTCCACAGCTAAATGTAGAGAAGTGGCCACATCAAAGAGGATAGGAAGGGTGGAGACAAAGTTGGGAGCTAAACTGACCGCAGGGCTCTCCAAAGGAGGGAGGGACACCTCCGGTGCAGAAAGGAGAAAGAAACTGACCCTCACACCAGGGAGCCCACACAGGAAGACAAATTCCCATAACATATGTCTTTGAAAACTAGGCAGACCAAATATCATGAGTTCTTACAATCAGTGAGGCTTAACACCTAGAATTTTAAAAATCAGTGGACTCAACTATGGGAGAGCCAGAAGGCTAAAGTCCCTGCCCTTAAAGAGACAGCACAAAAAACAGTCTTATAGAGATATAGCATAGAAGCAGCATTTGAAAAATGCCTGGAGTATGCAGGAGGTGCATTTACTTACTAATCTCAAAGCATGTACTGGACGAACAGGGATCATTGGGAGACTTCTCCAAGAACAAAAGAGCTGGCAGGAACCATTCCCCTCCCCTGCCCCACAGCCTAGCCACATGAGAACAAGCATAGCACCAACACTTGCTACTCAACTTCCTAAGAGAGCACCTAACCTGCATTTTCCTGTGGGTATTCCCCCTCCACCCATGCCTTGGGTCCAGAGATCCTTCCACAGCAGACCCATGTTAACCTGACTGACACTGCAGGCCTACCTCTGTGTTTTCCTTTGGACCTGCCCTCTCCAATACGCCCTTTGCCACAGCTTACCTCAAGTGGTACAATAAGCCAGATAATATGCAAACAGTTCCAGTGGGGACCAGCAGCACTCAAAAGTGACTCCAGCCCCAGAGGAAAGGGGAGGATAACCATACACAGTGGTTTGACTGCAGCCCCATCAGTGGGCTAGGCACAGACATCTGGTCTGACTATAGGCTCCACCCACCAATCTTCTCTCAGGAGACAACACAGGGACAGTACCCTGAAGTTCTGTATTACCACATCTCTGGCAAATGCCTGGTCTGACTCAACTTAAGCCTAAGATGGCCCCAGACTTACATTCACAACACAGGGACCAAATCCTACCCACAACAGGCAGAGAGCCACTGCAGAATACTGGACAGAAGGCAGAAGTGGCTCAGCCATAACATCAAGGTGTATGCAACACATCATTTAAAACCCCCCTGAAGAACCAGGTTCTGGTGAACATGGGACACTGCCCTGCAGGGCATTACAGGACCTCTTCTTCATAAGGTCATTACTTTCAAGAGCAGGAGACAGCGCTGACTTTCCTAACACATAGAAACACTGAGAGTTAGACAAAATGAGGAGTCAGAGGAATATATGGGATAAATGAAAGAAGAGAACAAAACCACACCAACAGAGCTAAATGAAACAGAGATAAGTAATATGCCTAATAAAGAATTTCAAATAATGGTCATAAAGATACTCACTGGACTTGAGAAAAGAGTGGAGGACCTCACTGAGACCCTTAACAAAGAGATGGGGAACATAAAAAAGAACCTGCCAGAGAAGAAGAACTCAAGAACTAAAATTAAAAATACACTAGATGAAATGAATAGTAGACTATAGGGAGCAGAAGAACGGATCAGTGACCTGGAATATAGAGTAATGGAAAACAATCAAGCTAAGTAGGAGAAAGAATAATAGTAATTAAACAATGAAAGTATACTTAGGGAACTCAGTGACACCATTAAGCATAATAACATTCATATTATAGGAATCCCCAAAGAAAAAGAGAGAAAAGGGGGCAGAATATTTTTTTGAAGAAATAATAGCTGAAAACTTCCCAAATCTGGGGACAAAAACAAAAATTCAGACCCAGGATTCACAGAGAGTCCCCAACAAAATCAACCCAAGGAGGTCCACACCAAGACACATAATAATTAAAATGGCAGAAAGTAGTGATGAAGAAAGAATATTAAAAGCAGCAAGAGAGGTCACTTATTATGATGAGCACTGGGTGTTATACATAACTAATGAATCATTGAACATTACATCAAAAACTAATGATGTGGGGCGCCTGGGTGGCTCTGTGGGTTAAGCCTCTGCCTTAGGCTCAGGTCATGATCCCAGGGTTCTGGGATTGAGCCCCGCGTCGGGCTCTCTGCTCAGCAGGGCTCTCTGCTTCCTCCTCTCTCTCTCTGCCTGCCTCTCTGCCTACTTGTGATCTCTCTCTGTCAAATAAAAAAAAAAAAAAACTAATGATGTTTTTTTTCTGCTGTATATTTTTTCCTGCTTTGGTGAAGATTATTTTACCAGAGAGTTGAGGGTCCATATCTGGGATCTCTACTCTGTTCCACCATGCTGTCTCGGTGATCACAACTTTGTAGTAAAGCTTGAAATCAGGCAACAAGATGCCCTCAGTTTTGGTTTTCTTTTTCAACATTTCCAAAGCAATTCGGGGTCTCTTCTAGTTCCATGCAAATTTTAGGATTGTTTGTTCCAGCTCTTTGAAAAATTCCAGTGGAATTTTGAATGGGATGGCACTGAAAGTATAGAGTGCTCTAGGCAGTATAGACATTTTAAGAATGTTTATTCCTCTGATCCATGAGCATGGAATGCTCTTCCATCTTTTTGTTTCTTCTTTAATTTCTTTCATGAGTGTTCTGTAGTTCCTCGAGTACAGTAAATGTAATTGATTCTCTAATTTCCCTTTCTATATTTTCACTGTTAGTGTATAAGAAAGCAACTGATTTCTGTACATTGATTTTGTATCCTGCCACATTACTGAATTGCTGTATGAGTTCTAGTAGTTTGGGGATGGGGTCTCTTCAATAAATGATGCTAGGAAAATTGGACAGCTATGTTTAGAAGAATGAAACTTGACCATTCTCTTCACCATGCACAAAGATAAACTTGAATTGGATAAAAGACCTGAACGTGAGGCAGGAATCTAGCAAAATCCTAGAGAAGAACATAGGCAATAACCCCTTTGACATTGCCCACTGAAACTTCTTTCAAGAATGTCCTCATAGGGGCGCCTGGGTGGCTCAGTGGGTTAAGAATGTCCCCAAAGACAGAGGAAACAAAAGTGAAAATGAACTTTTGGGACTTCATCAAGACCAAAAGCTTCAGAGGAGGAGTCAAAAATAGTGGAGGAGTAGCAGGCTCAGATGACATCAGGTCGCAGGAGTTCAGTTAGACAGTTATCAAACCATTCTGAACACCTACAAGTCCAACAGGAGATTGAAGAGAAGAAAAGCAGCAATTCTAGAAACAGAAAATCAACCACTTTCTGAAAGGTAGGATGTGTGGAGGAGTGAATCTGAAGTGATGGGAAGATAGACAGCAGGGGGAGGGGCCGGTTCCTGGCAAGTGGCAGAGGAAAAGAGCACAAAATCAGAACTTTTAAAAGTCTGCTCCACTGAGGGACATCACTCCAGAGGCTAATCGAAGATGGAGCCCTCGTGGGGACACTGTGGTCTCGGGTCCCTTGGGGTCACAGAAGGATTGGTGGTGTCTGAGTGCAGGAGAGCTCGCAAGTATTAGAGTGGGGAAGATGGCTACAGAGACGGGGCTGAGGAGTGAGCTCTCAGCTCGGGATTAACTTAAAATGTGATCTGTGGCACAATCAGACCACTGCTCTTTGAGCAGGGACCCCAAGTGACAGATCTGGGAGCCTCACCTTCCTTCTCTGGAGGCAGGAATCTGCTCGGTTTGGAGATTGCAAATGGGGTTGTGTGCCAGAGACTGAAATGCTCAGTCACAGGCCAAGTGAGCTCAGAGTGTGGCCAGAGACCAGGGAGATGGGAGTGATTGAGCACTTTTCTCCAAGAGCACACTGATGAGTGGGTCCCTGAGCTCTCAACTTCTCTGGGCCAAAGATTGAGAGGCATCCATTTTCATTCCCGTCCTCCAGAGCTCTACAGAAAGTGCTGAGGGAACAAAACCTCCGGAGATTGAACCCGAGCAGATTACTTAGCCAGGCTCCTGGCGAGGGCAGAGCAATTCCACCTCCAGCAAAGACATTTGAGAATCACTACAATAGGCCCCTCCCCCAGAAGGTCAGCAAGAACGTCCAGCCAAGACCAAGCTCACTGATCAAGGAGAACAGTGGAATTCCAGAGGAGGAGAAAGCAAAACATGGAATTCATGGCTTTCTCCCCATGATTCTTTAGTCTTGCAAAGTTAATTAATTTTTTTTTATTTTTTTTCTTATTCTAATTTTTTAAACTTTTACTCTTTTCTCTTTAAATGTCTTTTAACTAGTTTATCTTAGCAATAACTTTCTTTTTAAAAAATCTTTTGAACCTTTATTATTATAGTCATATTTTATCCTTCTTTGTATCTAACTTTATATATATATGTATAAAGTCATATATATATATATATATATATATATATATATATATATATATGGTTTCTTCTAAAAAATTTTGGGATACAACTTCTTCTAATAAATCAAAATATACCCTAAATCTAGCACAGGGCTTTGTTCTAGTCTCCAGCCTGAGCAAATTCTCTCCACTTTCTTTTTCTTTCTTTTCCCAAGCAACTTATCGTATCAACTCCTTTTTTAGAATTTTTTTTAAATTTTCATCTTTACAGTCATATTCCATCCCTTCATCATTTTTACCCTTATTTTTGTATATATATTTAAGTTTTCTTTCTTTAAAATTTTGGGAGGCAGTGTCTTCCTTTTTTTTTTAAGAGTTTATATATTTATTTGACAGACAGCGATCATAAGTAGGCAGAACAGGCAGGCAGAGAGAGAGGGAGGGAAGCAGGCTCCTTGTTGAGTAGAGAGCCTGATGCAAGGCTTGATTCCAGGACCCTGGGATCATGATCTGAGTCAATGGCAGAGGCTTTAACCCACTGAGCCACCCAGGTGCCCCAAGGCAGTGTCTTCAAACAGGCCAAAATACACCCAAAATCAAGTGAGTGGCTTTTTTCTATTCACCAGTCTAATATATATATATTTTTTTTAATTTGAACTTTTTCTTACCCCACGATTTGTGGGTTTCTTCTGATTTGGTTAATGCACATTATTCTGGTTTCTTTGCCACCCTTTTAGTATTCTATTCTCTCCTTCATATATTCTTATCTGGATAAAATGACAAAGTGGAAAACCTCACCACAAAAAAAAAAAAAAAAAAAAAAAGAAAGAGGCAGTACCAAAGGCTAGAGACCTAATCAATATGGACATTGGTAACATGTCAGATCTAGAGTTCAGAATGACAATTCTCAAAGTGGTAGCTGGGCTCGAAAAAGGCATGGAAGATATTAAAGAAATGCTGTCTAGAGAAATAAAAGCCCTTTCTGGAGAAATAAAAGAACTAAAATCTAACCAAGCTGGAATCAAAAAAGCTATTAATGAGGTGCAATAAAAAATAGACTCTTACTGCTAAGATAAATGAAGGAGAGAGAGAATTAGTAATATAGAAGGCCAAATGATGTGGAATAAAGAAGCAGAGCAAAAGAGAGACAAACAACTACTGGACCATGAGAGGAGAATTTGGGAGATAAGTGATACCATAAGATGAAACAATATTAGAATAATTGGGATTCTATAAGAAAGATCGGACGCGTTCAGGGTCGTATGGCCGTAGACTGGGATTCTATAAGAAGAAGAAAGAGAGAGGGGGGCAGAAGGTATATTGGAGCAAATTATTATAGAGAATTTCCCTAATATGGAAAAGGCAACAAACATCAAAACCCAGGAGGAACAGAGAACCCCCTTAAAATCAATAAGAATAGGTACAGACCCCATCATCTAGTAGTAAAACTTACAAGTCTTAGTGACAAAGAAAATCCCCAAGGACCCGGGACAAGAAGTTTGTAACATACAATGGTAAAAATATTAGATTGGCAGCAGACATATCCACAGAGACCTGGCAGGCCAGAAAGAACAGGCATGATATATCCAGAGCACTAAATGAGAAAAACATGCAGCCAAGAATACTATATCCAGGTAGGCTATCATTAAAAATAGAAGGAGAGATAAAAAGTTTCCAGGACAAACAAAAACCAAAAGAATTTGTAAACACCAAACCAGCGCTACAGGAAATTTTGAAAGGAGTCCTCTAAGCAAAGAGAGAGCTTAAAAGTAGTAGACCAGAAAGGAACAGAGACAATAGACAGTACCAGTCACTTTACAGTCAATAAAATGGTACTAAATTCATATCTCTCAATAGTTACCCTGAATGTTAATGGGCTAAATGCCCCAATCAAAAGACACAGGATATCAGAATGGATAAAAAAAAACAAAACCCATCTATATGTTGCCCACAAGAAACTCATTTCAGACTCGAAGACACCTCCAGATTTAAAGTGAGGGGGTGGAAAACAATTTACCATGCTAATGGACATCAAAAGAAAGCAGGGGTGGCAATCCTTATATTGGATAAATTAGATTTTAAGCCAAAAACTATAATAAGAGATGAGGAAGGTCACTATATCATACTCAAAGGGTCTGTCCAATAAGAAGATATAACAATTTTAAATATCTATGCCCTTAACATGAGAGCAGCCAACTATGTAAGCCAATTAATAACAAAATCAAAGAAACACATCAACAACAACACAATAATAGTAGGGGACTTTAACACCCCCCTCACTGAAATGGACAGATCATCTAAGCAAAAGATCAACAAGGAAATAAAGGCCTTAAATAACACACTGGACCAGATGGACATCACAGATATATACAGAACATTCTATCCCAAAGCAACATAATACACATTCTTCTCTAGTGCACATGAAATATTCTCCAGAATAGATAACATCCTGGGTCATAAATCAGGTTTCAACTGGTACCAAAAGATTGGGATCATTCACTGCATATTATCAGACCACAATGCTCTGAAGCTAGAACTCAATCACAAGAGGAAATTTCGAAAGAATCCAAATACATGGAGGCTAAAGAGCATCCTACTAAAAAGTGAATGGATCAACCAGGAAATTAAAGAAGAATTTTTAAAAATCCATAGAAACAAATGATAATGAAAACACAACTGTTCAAAATCTGTGGGACACAGCAAAAGCAGTCCATAGAGGAAAATATAGTGAAACATTGCTATATATAGTGATACAAGGCTTTCTCAACAAACAAGAAAGGTCCAAATACACAACCTAACCCTACACCTAAAGGAGCTGGAGAAAGAACAGCAACAACAACAACAACAAAATCCTAAACCCAGCAGAAGAGAAATAATCAAGATCAGAGCAAAAATCAATGAAACAGAAACCAAAAAAACAATAGGACAAATCAACAAAATGAGGAGCTGGTTCTTTGAAAGAATTAATAAGATTAATTAAACCCTTGGCCAGACTTATCAAAAAGAAAAGAGAAAAGACCCAAATAAATAAAATCATGAATGAAAGAGGAGAGATCACAACCAACACCAAAGAAATACAAACAGTTATAAGAATGTATTATGAGCAAATATATGCCACCAAGTTTGACAATCTGGAAGAAATGGATGCATTCCTAGAGATGTATAAACTACCAAAACTGAACCACGAAGAAATAGAAAACCTGAACAGACCCATAACCAGTAAGAAAATTGAAACAGTCATCAAAAATTTCCTAACAAACAAGAGCCCAGGGTCAGATGGCTTCCCAGGGGAATTCTACCAAACATTTAAAGAAGAATTAATACCTATTCTGAAACTCTTCCAAAAAATAGAAATGGAAGGAAAACTCCCAAACTCATTTTATGAGGCCAGCATCACCTTGATCCCAAAACCAGACAAAGACACCATCAAAAAAGAGAATTAAAGACCAATATCCTTGATAAACACAAATGTGAAAATTCTCACCAAAATACTAGCCAATAGGATCCAATAGTAAATTAAAAGGATTATTCACCATGATCAGGTGGGATTTACTCCAGGACTGCAAGGTTGGTTCAACATCCACAAATCAAGCAATGTGATACAACACATTAATAAAAGAAAGAACAAGAACCATATGTTACTCTCATTAGATGCTGAAAAAAGCATTTGACAAAATATAGCATCCTTTCTTGATCAAAACTCTTCAAAGTGTAGGGATAAAGGATACATACCTCAATATCATCAAAGCCATCAATGAAAAACCCACAGCGAACATCATTCTCAATGGAGAAAAACTGAGAGCTTTTCCACTAAGGTCAGGAACACAGCAGGCATGTCCATTACCACCACTGCTATTCGACATAGTACTAGAAGTCCTAGCCTCAACAATCAGACAACAAAAAGAAATTAAAGGCATCCAAATCGGCAAAGAAGAAGTCAAACTCTCACTCTTTGTGGATGATATGGTACTTTATGTGGGAAACCCAAAAGACTCTACTCCAAATCTGCTAAAACTTACACAGGAATTCAGTGAAGTGTCAGGATATAAAATCAATGCACAGAAATCAGTTGCATTTCCATACACCAACAACAAGACAGAAGAAAGAAGTTAAGGAGTCAATCCCATTTACAACTGTACCCAAAACCTTAAGATACCTAGGAATAAATCTAAACAAAGAGGCAAAGAATCTGTACTCAGAAAACTATAAAGTACTCATGAAAGAAATTGAGGGAGACAGAAAGAAATGGAAAAATGTTTTGTGCTCATGGATTGGAAGAATAAATATTATGAAAATGTCTATGCTACTGAAAGTAATCTACACATTTAATGCAATCCCTATCAAAATACCATCTGTTTTTTTGCAAAGAAATGTAACAAATAATCCTAAAATATATATGGAACCAGAAAAGACCTCGAATAGTCAGAGGAATGTTGAAAAAGAAAGCCAAAGTTGGTGGCATCACAATTCCAGACTTCAAACTCTATTACAAAGCTGTCATCATCAAGACAGTATGGTAGGGGCACAAAAACAGACACATAGGTCAGTGGAACAGAATAGAGAGCCCAGAAATCAACCCTCAACTCTATGGTCAACTAATCTTTGACTAAGCAGGAAAGAATATCCAGTGGAAAAAAAGACAGTCTCTTCAATAAATGGTGTTGGGAAAATTGGACAGCCACATGCAGAAAAATGAAATTGGACCATTTCCTTACACCACACACAAAAAAATAGACTGAAAATGGATGAAGGACCTCAATGTGAGAAAGAAATCCATCATAATCCTTGAGGAGAACACAAGCAGCAACCTCTTCAACCTCAGCCACAGCAACTTCTTCCTAGGAACATCGCCAAAAGCAAGACAAGCAAGGGCAAAAATGAACAATTGGGAATTCATCAAGATCAAAAGCTTTTGCATAGCAAAGGAAACAGTCAACAAGAATAAAAGACAACTGAAAGAATGGGAGAAGATATTTGCAAAGGACATATCAGATAAAGGGCTAGTATCCAACATCTATAAAGAACTTATCAAACTGAACACCCAAAGAACAAATAATCCAATCAAGAAACAGGCAGAGGACATGAACAGACATTTCTGCAAAGAAGACATCCAGATGGCCAACAGACACATGAAAAAGTGCTCCACATCACTCCACATCAGGGAAATACAAATCAAAACCACAATGAGATACGACCTCACACTGTCAGAGTGGCTAAAATTAACAAGCCAGGAAATGACAATTGCTAGCAAAGATGTGGAGAAAGGGGAACCCTCCTGCACTGTTGGTGGGAATGCAAGCTGGTGCAACCACTCTGGAAAACAACATGGAGGTTCCTCAAAAAGTTGAAAATAGAGCTACCCTGCAACACACCACTGGGTATTTACCCTAAAGATACAAATGTAGTGATCCGAAGGGGCATGTGCACCTGAATGTTTATAGCAGCAATGTTCACAATACCCAAACTATGGAAAGAATCTAGATGTCCATCAACAGATGAATGGATAAAGAAGAGATGGTATATATATACAATGGAATACTATGCAGCCATCAAAAGAAATGAATTTTCAATGACATGGATGGAACTAGAGGTATTATGCTGAACAAAATAAGTCTATCAGAGAAAGACAATTATCATATGATCTCCCTGATATGAAGAATTTGAGAGGCAACATGAGGGTTTGGGGGGGTAGGGGAAGGAAAAAATGAAACAAGATGTAATCGGGAGGGAGAAGAAACCATAAGAGACTCTTAATCTCACAAAGCAGAGGGATACTGTGGGGAGAGGGGGAGGGTGACGTGGTTGGGTTATGGACATTGGGGAGGGTATGTGCTATGGTGAGTGATGTGAATTATGCAAACCTGGTGATTCACAGACCTATACCCCTGGGGCTAATAATACATTATATGTTAATAAAAATTTTTTAATATAAAGCTTCTACACAGCAAAGGAAACAGTCAACAAAACAAAGAGTCAACCCACGGAATGGGAGAAGATATTTGCAAATGACACTATAGACAAAGGGCTGATATCCAAGATCTATAAAGAACTCCTCAAACTTAACACACAAAAAACAGATAATCACATCAAAAAATGGGCAGAAGACATGAACAGACAAAGATTGTGGTGCAAAAATGAATACTGTTATGCTGAAAATTTAAAATTTAAAAAAAAAAAGAAGATAAGGTCCAGGGGTGCCTGGGTGGCTCAGTGGGTTAAGCTGGTGCCTTCAGCTCAGATCATGATCTCAGGGTCCTGGGATCGAGCAGGAAGCCTGCTTCCCTCTCTCTCTTTCTGCCTACTTATGATCTCTCTCTGTCAAATAAATAAATAAAATCTTTAAAAAGAAGAAGGAGGAGGAGGAGGAAGAGGAGGAAGAGGGGGAGGGAGAGGAGAAGAAGGAGAAGAAGAAGGAGAAGATATGATCCATATATACAATGGAGTATTATGCCTCCATCAGAAAGGATGAATACCCAACTATTGTATCAACATGGACAGGAAGAGATTATGCTGAGTGAAATAAGTCAAGCAGAGAGAGTCAATTATCATACGATTTCACTTAGTTATGGAACATAAGGAATAACACAGAGGACACTGGGAGATGGAGAGGAGAAGGGAGTTGGGGGAAATCAGAGGGGGAGACAACCCATGAGAGACTGTGGACTCTGAGAAACAAACTGAGGGTTTGGGAAGGGAGCTGGTGGGGGTTTGGTGGTGGGTATTATGGAGGGTACATATTGCATGGAGCACTGGGTGTGGTGCATAAGCAATGAATTTTGGAACACTGAACAAAATTAAATTAAATTAAATTTTAAAAAACTAATGATGGCTAGTGGCTAACTGAGCATAATAAAAATAAAAAATAGATTAAAAAATAAAAGAAGAAAAAGAAAATCAGCAAGAGAAAAGAAAACTGTTATGAACAAGGGAAACTCCCAGAAAGTTATCAGCTGATATTTCAGCAGAAACTTTGAACGCCAGAAAAGAGTAGAATGATATATACAAAATGCAGAAAGGAAAGAACCTGCAACCAAGAATACTCTACCCAGCAAAGTTATAGTTCAGAATAGAAGGAGATATAAAGAGTTTCCCAGGCAAACAAAAGTTAAAGGAATTCATCACCACTAAACCAGCCCTACAAGAAATGTTAGAGGAGACTCTTTGAGTGGAAAGGAAATACCATAAGCAAGAGTAAGAAAAGTAGCAAGCACAAAAGCAGTAAAATTAAGTATATGTATAAAAATCAGGGAATTCACAAGGTAAAAGATGTAAAGTATGACACCATATATCTAAAATGTCTGTGGGGAGGTTGGGGGTAAAGAATGGGCTCAAGCTTAAGCAACCATCAACTTAATACAGACTGGTATGTGCAGAAGATGTTATATACAAACTTAATTGTAACCACAAATCAGAAACCAGTAATAGATATGCAAAAAATAAAGAGCAATTAAAAAAAAAGAAAAAAGGAAAAAGACACAAACCAAAAAACAAACTCTTAACTATTAAACAAACAAAACCCAAAAACCCTGCTGGCTGACTGAAGAGAGGAGGGTGGGTGATTGGGTGAAATAGGGGAAGAAGATTAAAGAGTACACTTATCATGACGAGCACTGAGTAATGTATAGAATTGTTGAACCACTATATGGTACACCTGAAATTAATATAACACTATATGTTAATTATATTGGAATAAAAATGATAATTAAAATTAACATAAAAAGTAAATACATAATTATAATGAAAAAGACAAAAAGTTTTCCGCAGAAGGAAAAAAGTTCTTCTTATCCTTCTCATTCCCTTATCCCTTCTTTTGGTTTCTTTGTTCTGTTTTGGTTTTGGGTTTGTGGTTTGTCTTTCTAGCTTATATATGTTGCAACTCAAAAGTTACTGAACGTGAGGAACACCTGAATAAATGAATATACGTTCTTTTTTTTTTTTTTAAGATTTTATTTCTTTGACAGAGAGAGATCACAAGTAGGCAGAGAGGCAGGCAGAGAGAGAGAGAGGGAAGCAGGCTCCCCGCTGAGCAGAGAGCTCGATGCGGGACTCGATCTCAGGACCGTGAGATCATGACCTGAGCCAAAGGCAGCAGCTTAACCCACTGAGCCACCCAGGCGCCCTGAATATACGTTCTTGATTGGGGAAATTTGATGTATTATGTTGCTAACATTCTCCAAAATTCATCTTGAAATTTAACAACGTTCCACTCCAAACTTGAATGTCTTTTCGAAATGAGACTATGTTGGGAGACTTACAAATCTAGATAATAAATGAATTTAAGAGCTACAATTCTTTAAATAGTGGTATAGAACCACAGAGAGTGGTAAATAGAATAGAGGGAAAAGCTCAAAAACAGAGCTGAATGTATATGACTATAATTTTTTTTTAAGATTTTTTCATTTATTTGTTTGACAGATAGAGATCACAGGTAGGCAGAGAGAGAGAAGAGGAAGCCGGTTTCCTGATGAGCAGAGAGCCCGATGTGGGACTCGATCCCAGGACCCTGGGACCATGACGTGAGCTGAAGGCAGAGGCTTTAACCCACTGAGCCACCCAGGTGCCCCTATGACAATAATTTTTTACATTAAAACAGGGCATGTGCATTCCATTTTTTTTAAATTACTCATGTGTACATTTAGATATAAATTTATGTAAGTATATCTCAATATTTTTAGGGAAAATATTTTAAATTGGAGAATAAGAAATTCAATAGTCAAGTATGGTATATCAAGCAAAATAACTATTTTGAAAAACAAAACCCATATATTAAACTTCTATCATATGCTAAAAAAATTTTCAGTTGAATTAACCTTTAAAAACATGGTTGATATTTATAGGATATCAGTATGGGAATGGAAGATATAGAAGATGTACACACTGAATTCAACAACCAACTGACTAACCTCTATTGAAGCATATGTAGCAGGTAAAAAGCTATTACAAATTGAAATAAAAATGCCAAATACTCCAATATAAAAATAATCAATAGTTAACTTTACCATTAAGCTTTAAGTCCATTCAATAATTACTTAATTATTAGGGACATGTTGTTTTCTTCCATCAATCTGGTGTGTTTTCTTTTTTTTTATGACGCTATCAAAGTTTGTCTAGAGTATGAAAAAAATACATGTCTAGTGGGAATCTAAATTGGTACAACTTTTGGCCATAAGCAGCTAAAGCCATAAATCCTGCATCTTAAATCTCCCCCATGATTTGAACCAGCAAATCCAACAGTAGAAATGTCTCCTAAATAAAGAATCATGAGAGTGGAAAAATATTTCTGTATGTGAAAATTGTCCAGTATGGAACCATAGCTAACTGAGACTATTAGAAAGAATCCAAATGTCTGACAGAGGGAAAGATCAATTATGTAAACTATAATACATCACATAATGGAATATCATGCAGCTGTTAAAAGTATTTAAATAGAATCACTATCATTTCTTGCCAGATATTTTTGTAAGTGCTTTACATGTGTTAGCTTATTTAATCCTCATAAAACTGTGTGAGCTCTGCGTCCCTTATTATCCTCCATAAGAAAACCGAGGCAAAGACGTTAACTTAACCTATATCCATGATAAGTGGCAGGATGGAATAAAACAAAGTCAAGCCATGAGGCTCCATGGCTACTGCCCCAAACCACTACGCACGTGCCCATATTGTGTTGGAGGAATACTTAATACCATTTGGAAATGCTCTGCTCAGTTCAGCAATGTATGACTTTTTCTGTAGCTCTTACAGGCTACATGATGTCATGAGTGTATGATCAATGAATTATGTTCAGACACCAACAGCCACTTGCTGCCCACACCAAAAGTGCAGGACACATCTTTAATTCTTTTTTCCACACCCCCACAAACCCCCATTCAATAGCAAATCCTATAATCTCTAAATCCAAAATGGGTCTTAAATATGACCACTTCCTCCATCCCATCCTAGAACCATCCAGCTTTTACATTTATTTGAACAATCTCAATACCTCCCTAATTTGGTCTCACTACCCCTACTCCAACTGTTAAGATCATACCCACAGAGAAGTCTAAAAGATATATACCTTCAATATGATTCAGACCACATCGCTCTCTTACTAAAAATCATCTAAAGTTGCCCCTTGAACAAGTGAATTAGAGGCAGTCACTCCCCAGTAGTCAAAAAGTTCTGTGTGATTTTCACTCCCCCAAAACTTAACTACTAATATCCTACTGTTGACCACCGACCTTACCAATAACATAAAGTCAATTAACACACCTTCTGTATATGTGTTGTATACTGTATCATAATAAAGTAGCTAGAGAAAAGAAAATCATGAAGAAGAGAAAATGCATTTACAGTAGTGTACTATAAAAAAATCTGCATATAAGTGGACCATGTAGTTCACACCTGTGTTGTGTCAACTGTAGTGTCTTCACCTAAATTCTTTGTCATGGCCTTCCAAGTCCTAGCATGCTCTGGTTCCTTCTTTCCAATACCACATAATAATAATAACATTTTTGTTTCCTATGTTCCAGCCATGCTCCTCTAGATGTTTTTCAAACAAGCTAGTTGGAAGTTTCTATAGTCACTCTTCTTTCCCTACATCTTCTCACTGTTGGCTCCTTCTCATTTTCCAGTTACAGCTCACATTCTACCTCCTCATAAACCCAGTTTAAAATATACCCCATTACGGTTTATCCTATCACACTATTTGATTTTATTCACACCCAAACTATGTTACTTTTATACTCACAGGTTTATTTGTTTATTTTTTACTTCCATAAGTACATAAATTCCATAGCAGCAAAAATAAGGTTGCTGTTTTTTTAATCACTAAGCCCCCAGCACCTAAGATAGTGCCCAGCATGTGGTAAAAACCCTACACATCTTTAATTGGACAAGTGAGTGAATGGGTGAATGAATATGAATTTTTAAATGTGCCCCGAACTGTTCTTACTCATAACACTTCTGGCACCAAATTTATGGTTTGGTTTTGTTTTTCACATGCTAACCAGTTATGATGCCAACTGGATGATCTACAACTCAGTTCAATTCTTAGTCAGACTCCACAGGTTTAAATGTTCAGTCTTATAAGACTGTCCCCACTTCAGATGCCAGGCATAAATATCAGATCCTCTGATTATCCATACTTCTGTCTGACTTGGCTACAAGTTTGAGGATTCTCCTAGCCCACTCTCTCCATTCCCCATGACATTTGATAATTTGCCAGAACAACTTACAGAACTCAGGAAAATGCTTTACTTATTATTACCAGCTCATTGTGAAGGCTAAGACTTAGGAACAGTCAGATAGAAGAAATACACAGGACAAAGGACTGGGCAGGGGTCCGTGGATGATGGGGAGAGACAGGTAAGCAAAGCTCCATGGCTTTACTAGGCACACTGCTCTCCCAACACCTTGATGTGTTCATGCCAACCTTGCTAGCCTTCTACAGAGGGCTTCTACCCCTGAAGTTTATTGTTGGAATATTTTTATAGAGCTATATCTCCAGCTCTGCTCCACCCCTTCCTGGAGGTTCCTGAATGGGGCTGAGAGTTCTGATCCTCTGTTCACTAGGTCTTTCTCTTGACCAGCTCCATCCTTAGTGCATCTTTCCCCACCCTCACTCAGAAAATTCCAAGCTTTTAGGCACTCTGTGCAGGAACCAAGACAAAGACCAAATATATTTTTATACTATATCACAGTCTCTAGGAATAAACTTAAATCCTGGTATGTAGAAGAGTCTATATCTAGGGTAAAGACAAATTGGGGAAGAAGAAAAATCATAGACCTTAAACCAGAAATCCAGAAATCAAGGGTTGAAGGAGATGGGAGAGAGGGGTGTGGCATAAGGAATATCACAAATGAACAGCAAAGGGGGAAGTCTCTCTCTTTATAGTTGGTGATATAGGCATCAAGGTGCATCAGAGATAGCTACTGGATTGTAATGTTCAACCATGCCTTCCCTGGAGATATTCCCAGGAGCTAGAGAGGTAAGGACTCTTGTTGTGCTAGTTCATTGAGGCTGAAGGGTAGGTATCTTAGTGAGCTAGTTGTGGAAGATCTAGGGTGACCAACTCATTCTAATTTACTTGTGCTACCCCACTTTTAAAACTGAAATTACCGGGGCACCTGGGTGGCTCAGTGGGTTAAAGCCTCTGCCTTCGGCTCAGGTCATGATCCCAGAGTCCTGGGAGGGAGCTCCGCGTCTGGCTCTCTGCTCAGCGGGGAGCCTGCTTCCCTTCCTCTCTCTCTGCCTGCCTCTCTGCCTACTTGTGATCTCTGTCTGTCAAATAAATAAATAAAATCTTAAAAAAAAAAAAAAAAACTGAAATTCCCATGTCCTGGAAACCTCTTCAGGCCCTGGCAAACTAGGATAATCAGTAACTCTAAAAGATCAGAGCTTTGCACTCTATAAGCAAAACTTCATATTTTTCTTATCTTTGACATTATTCCCCTACAGCTTTCCTCAGAGTTTGATACATTTTAAAATCCCAGTACATTTTAGTTTTCTGCACTATACAGAAATTAAGAATGTTTAAAGGAAATCATATGATGGGGGCCATGTGATTACAGTGAGATAGCCTCAGGGGAAAGTGGCATATATGGGAACAGAATTGATGCTTCTTAGCCTAGAGGTTCTTATACCTGTGCCAACTCTTGACAATATTTTCCACAGGGGGGAAAAACTGAATGGAGAGAGGGAGGAAAACAAAAATGATGTGAATGAAGGAGTGCACCGTACTGGCACTGATGGAGCTCAGTTCCTTTGTTTTTCCAGTAATGAAGATAGAATTTATGTCAATTCACCAGTCCTCTCCCACTAAGTCATTCTTGTGGTCACATTGCCCATAACTAAAAGATATCAACAAGACCACCTTCTCATAGTTTAGGAATAAGTTTCAGTAGAAAATGTATTTGATGAATTTCAACACATTTTCCAGAGCAAAATATATAAAGAAATAGGAAGTAGATTCGAATAGATGCATATGCCATTTTGATTTCTGATCCCTTGTATGGGACAGTTTCATCTCTAATGACAGGCAACCCATGTACACTTTCAATCTTAAGTGTCACATCTTTTGGACTGAGAAGATTTAACAAAATTGTGACTTAGACAGTTTCTCCTCCACTGTTCACTCTGGTCTTTCTTTCTACTAGCTTCTATTAGGTAAAGGTTGGAGTTTATGGTTGAGTTTTTCAATTTTGTATTTTTCTATTAACCATCTTTTGTATTTTCATTCTAATTACCGGGCTATTTCTTTAACTTTATTTCCCAACTATTTTTCAGTCATTTTCATCACCATATTTTTTATTTTTATTTTTTTATTACCATATTTTTTAAATTTCTCAAAAGCTTTGTTTTGTTCTCTGGTATTTCTATTTGTTTTTTTTTTTTTCTTTTCTTTAAATGTATGAGACTTCTTTTTGTTATTTCCAGGGTGTTCTATTTTCCCTTATCTCTCTGAGGAAATTATTTATAATATTTTAATTGGTTTCTTCCATATGTCTCTTTTTTTCAAGCTCCTTTTTATTTGTTATTTTATTTATTTATTCAGTCTGTTTTGTGAGAGACTTTTCTCAAATATCTTTCTTTTTTTCTTAGAATTGTCTGTTTCCTTTGCCAGTCTTTCTATTACTGAAATTTTGTTTTTACTATAGCACTCTTTATATAGAAAGGAGTTTAGCTTTATAGTTAAGTGTAGCAACAATTTTCCTGCTAATTAATTATTTGTCTTATTTGAGCATCTATGTAGAAAATTTAAATTTTGTATGATTAAGCTTAGTCATTATTTATTTCAGTTTATACTGCTATTCCATCCAAGACTAATTTTGGTATGATAAGGAAGTAAAGGGGCCCCGGGGTGGCTCTGTCAGTTAAGTGTCCGACTCTTCATTTTCATTCTGGTCATGATCTCAGCCCCCCAACAGGATCTGTGTTCACTAGGCTGTCTGAAGATTCTTTCTCTCTGCCCTACCCCCATGCATTCATTCTCTCTCTCTCTCAAATAATTAGATAATAAATTAAAAATAAAATTATCTTTTAAAAAGCGAAGACTCTACTTCATTTTTTTCCCCCAAATAACTAGGTACTTGTTCCAACATTATTTACTGAAAGACTCACTGATGCAAAATGCCATTGATATTAGTTCGGATTATATCTAGCTAAATATCTTAGAAACCTGATCAAAGTGATTGAATCACGTAATTCTTTTCCTCCACATGTAACCAGATATCTGAAGATAAAAAGTCCTGGACTGAGTTTTGTAATGCCATTAACACCCAAGTCTCTGGTCTTTGCTCCATATATATTTTATTCTCATGGTTGCCTCATGTAATATAAACCCGCTCCATTTTTTGCATAAAATCAACATATTCAGGAAGAAAGAAAGAAAGAAAGGAGGGAGGGAGGGAGGGAGGGAGGGAGGGAGGGAGGGAGGGAGGAAGGAAGGAAGGAAAGAAAGAAAGAAAAAGAAAGAAGGGGGGAGAAGGAGACTAAAGAAAAAGAGAAGTATATTATGGATCTTATGAGTATCTTACGGATGATATTTCCTGTAAGAGAGATTAGTAAATAATTTAAAGTTCTACATATTGCTGCACTAAATAATTATTAGGCTTCCATTAAAAAGAAAAGGAGAGGGGCATCTGGGTGGCTCAGCTGGTTAAGCATCTGTCTTTGACTCAGGTCATGCTCCTAGGGTCCTGGGATGGAGCCCCACATCAGTCTCCCTGCTCAGTGAGGAGCCTGCTTCTCCACTCTCTCTCCCAAATAAATAAATAAAATATTTTTAAAAAGAGAGAGAGAGAGAAAAGGAGAATGGATTTGGATAGCAGCTAACAGTGTTGGGTGCTAAATTGTTACATGTGGACTTGATAAATCACCTAGTACATTTGTGTATAAAATAATAATGCAGAATATTTTATAAAACTATTAGATCATATGGAGATTAATTATCTATGTGTACTTGAAAGTGAAGAAAATTAATAAATAAGGCAATTATTAACTTTGGGAAAAACAAAGAATTGTACTAAAAGAAAAACAAGCATGATTACTATTTATTTAAAAAATAAACCTTGCTTTTATAATCATAATAATATAAACACAGAAGTCTTTCTGACTTCAGAAGAGAAGAAAAACTATTTTAGGCATGGCCTTAAAGTTTCTATTTTTCTGGGGCACCTGGGTGGCTCAGTGGGTTAAAGCCTCTGCCTTCAGTTCAGGTCATGATCCCAGGATCCTGAGATCGAGCCCCGCATGGGGCTCTCTGCTCAGAGGGGAGCCTGCTTCCTCCTCTCTCTCTCTGCCTGCCTCTCTGCCTACTCTCGATCTCTGTCTGTCAAATGAATAAATAAAATCTTTTAAAAAAAAAAAGTTTCCATTTTCCCATCCTTGCTCATCTCCTGGGCTCCTGGTTACATGCATCAAGGACTCCCCTGAGGATACTAAAAACAAAAGGAATACCACAGTCCCTCTGGGTTGAAGTGGACTTTACATCAATTAGGACAATTCTCCAGTTTAATTTTTCTCTATAATATCCCTCACAAGTGGTTACGTGGCTCCTGCTCAAACGTCTTCACTGACGGGAGCTCGCTATTCCTTCCAGACAGTTCATTCAATTCCTGGACAGCTGTAATCATTGCCAAATCATTCCCTATAATCAGGTTAAGGTCAGTGTACTCTAACTTTGTTGTACTCATCCTTCTCTACTCCCTAAAGTCCTACAGAATTCTTCTTTCACAGGAAAGTAATCAGCTATTTGAATACTGGGGTCAAGATACCTACTCCCAATCCTCCCCATGCAGAATCCTTCTCCACGTCCTCCAACCATTTTTAAATGATATGGTTTTACATTCCAGTGACAAGTTGGATACCTTCTTTTGGATGCACTTCATCTGGCTAATGTCCCTCTTAAAATATTGCACCAGAAGAGAAAGTATGATTGCCAGATTAAGTGGGAAGAAATATGAAAAACAAAGTTCCTGAATTTTACTTTATATTAGGAAGCATCATATAAGCTTCCATTTGGGGACCTTTTGGCCAAAGATAAGAAATAAGGTAAGAGATGTCTGTGCTTACAAAAACTCATGGAAAATTTTATATTCCATTCCCTAGGCCTTTACCAAATACTTTTGTCCCAGTTCACTATCCACAATACAGAAAAAGTTCTAAAGTCTGATCATGTAAAAATGGGGTCTGGGTGAGCCATCTTATCTTTCAAAAATCAAAGAAGAATTGTAAACTAAGATTCTTTTAACAATCTTGAATATCAAATAACTCTAGGATGAGATTTTTTTTTTTTCCCAATACCTCGCCCTACCCACAAGGAGAACATGTCTCAATTTACTGGAGTCAAACAGCCAGGTTCTGTTTCTGATCTGCAGTCTCTGTCAGTATTCTTGTCTTCATATCTACTACTTCCTCTTCTTTATACTCATTTAGAATACACTAATGGAAGTAGCCTGCCACGTGGCTTTCCTCTTTGCCACTTTTTCTCAGGAAATGTGATTAAAGAACTTGGAGTGGGCTGCTTTACGCACAAATATTCAGACAGTCTCTTAGCAATAAATGGCTGTCGCTTCTATTATCTGTCTGGCTTTGAGTTCTATTATCTGTTGTGAATTGGTGCAGGGCTCTGTAAAACAGTATTTAGGCAGCCTCATTACTCCCTTCCACACCTTCTGCTCTATCTGAGAGTGCTGCTGCTGTGATTGCTGGGTAATGTTTGCCATTAGACAAGGCACATAAAAGAATCAAGCTATGACTAATTCACTTGATGGCTGTGTGCCCTGTGTCATGCTCATTAACACCTCTCAACTCCGTTATTAGAGAGAATCACAGAGCAGATCTCAGCAAGCTCACATTTATAGTATAGGATACTTTATTTTTCCATCTAAGCCACATCCTTATCACTGCCTTGTTCTGATCACCCTCGCTTTATACCCCAAGCCCACCCTACCCTGCCACACTAAACTCGGTCTTTTACTAAATAAATAGATTTTCATGGGAGTCAGTTGGCAAGAAGGCCTTTAGACTGTTTGAAAATGGGGGTTTATGCCCTCTAATGATTCATCCACTCACCTTCCCTCTGAAAAATCATCAGAGATGCTTCTGGTAGAGATCCAAAGAAAAATGATAACAACATAAGATACTAAAGTGTACCCAGTTTTTGTAAACATTATTTGGTGTGAGGTTTACAACAACCCTTTGTGACAGGCTGCATAAATAATACTCTATCATTAGCTTCAACACTAGATTCTCTAACTCAGAAGAAGTGTTATACAGAAGTAAGTCATCTACAATGTCAGGCCAAATAGAAAGAAATAGCATTATTTATGTTTGACTTTCCCAAGCCTAGTGATCAAAGTAATGGCAGAGCAGAGAGACAGAGAGAGAGAGAGAATGTTTTCCTTAGTACTAACAGTGTTCTGTTCCAAGACTATGGGCACCATACTTAGCTGCCTGAATCATCATTAACTCCAACTGTAAGTTCACATGTAACCATCACTATCATTCACTGATATCTAGGTATCCTTTACTTCTGAGTACACAGAAGACTGTACGAATCTTCCTCTTGAACTTGAGCATAGCCATGTGATTTGATTTGACCATGAAGTGACAAGTGCAGTTTCCATGTGGAAGTAATTTACTTGCAGATGCTTGAAACCATAGCTTGGCTTTTCCTTTGTCATAAGAATTATAGAAGTATGTATCCATATGTAAGTACCATAAGATCTAAGCAGCCTAAGATACCGAGTTAGCACATCGTGGGCAGATGCCCTGGAGAAACTTTCAGTAGAATTTGAGCACTAGGTAAAATTTTGTTATGCTAAATTGCTAAGATGTTGGAGTTGTTACCATAGCACATCTTAGTCTATAGTGACTGATGTAGTCTTCATTTGTTCCAGCTGTCTCATAAAATTAAGCCATTTGTGGAAATGAAAAATAAATGCTGCAAGGCCAAATGAAAAAGAAAAAAAAAGTAACGAACTTAATGCCAAAAGTCCAATTCTTTCTAAGACATGAACTCTCTCAGGTACCATATAATGACTACCAAGGTTTTTCACTGCACAAGGGCAAACATGAGGTAAGGACAAGTGAAGTCTGAAATCTAATTCACACTTTGTTCACCAAGCTGTGCATCGTGGTTCAGAGCTGTGCCCAACAGCAGGGTACCTCTTTCCAAATCACACAAAAGTACTCTATATGAAAGCTGAATCCCTGAACTAAGATTTCACTTACTCTTTGGATAACCTATGAAACATTACTCAAATTATCTAAAGCTTCCATTATTTTTTTCATATTTAAAATATGAACAAAAATCTTTACCAGTTTGGTTGTTAGGAAATTTAAACTGAACAAGATATGTAAAGGCATATATATAGTGTCCACAACATAGAACAGTAACACTCAAACCAAAAATAATAAACTTTGATTGTTGAAAGATTACATCAGAAAAAAGTAGAGTCAATGTTTGTGAGTGGACAAATGACCACTCTTCAAAATAAGTGGTTTGGGAAGCTTTAAAAATGTGAGTTAGATTGCAGTTGGTCCAGTGATCTGACAATACATGTGTATTTTATTAAACTGGTTCAAACCAGGTTTGACTGGTTTTAATTGGGACTACCAAACTGGTTTGAACCAGTTTAATAAAAAAGAAAGTGGAAGGTAATTGGTTCCCAAAAACTAAACAAGATTTGAGTAAGCAAGTGATGAGAAGAGGAGAGATGAAGCTCGATTTTGGTAACAACTAGAATCAGGGAATTGAACATGACCACACCCTTCTTTTTCTGTGTCTTTTTCTTTTTTGCTCTTTTTCTCTATGTGTCACAGTTCTTTTCTTTCATTGCAAATGGGGTGTTACAAAGAAGAGGAAACTGAGCTGCCAAATTTCTTGAAGTTCCAACCAGAAGACAACAACTAACACTTTCTCTCAATTACATTTCAAAAAAATTTAGAAGTAATTCTGATTATCTCATCTGATCAGGGACCTAAGCTCAGACCAATAAACTGTTTCCAGGAAACAAAACACTGATTATTCCAACTTGAGTAATATGCCATTTTTGGACCAATAAAATATGACCAAGAATGGAATCAAGGTCATGGAAAGTCATGGTAGTCCCAATTAAAACCAGTTGTTTTGAATGGGGGGAAAAAAACAATTCCTAAAAGAAATGAAGCATGTAGATTAGAGAATACTATAGATATCTTTTTCAGATAATATTTCAAGGTGAATCAGTTGGGGAAAGTGAGGATAACAAAAACAAGATCAATATTATGATGGGAAAAGGAGAACCAATTATCTCTGACATGGGTCCAGTGGCAGAATTTAGCAATGTATTTCTATTTGAGTAATTTTCCAGAAAGACAGATTGCCTGGGGCAGCTGGATGTTTTCCCATCCATTACCTCTCGTATTACAGGATACCATTCACTCATCAGGAGACTTAGATAAATCAGAAGTCATCTGACTATATTTTCTGGAATCCCCCTTTTTAATGTGAATATACATTAGTATTTACCAATAAAAAAACTCACAAGACATTTTGGTAGGCATAAGTGATTTGGAAGATAAAGGTGGCCAAATGGGTGGCCAAGAGTAGGTTATTAACCAAGATAGTTGATTAAGAATTTTCTGAGACTCAAGAATTGCAGCAATTTCCTGGTGAAAATTTTGTTAACCACTTACTATAATTTCAAGCTGTTTCTCTGATATTTTGATTCCACCCTTCTTAATCTTTCCTATCTCAGTTAATCCTTAATTCCTATATTAAGATAGTATTATCTATTCTTTATAGAATTCAGTATCTCATATATTCTATATCCTACATAGAATTCAATATTCTATATATTTTATATTCTATATAAAAATATTGTTCCTGTATTACTTAGAATGACTGTTTTCCTTCCCTAACAAATGCTGGTACAAGTAGAGATCTAGTGAGATACAAGTAAAGAGATTATAGACTTATTGACTATAAGGTACCTTCAAAGATCAAAAGTCAGGGTGAATTTGATGAAGAAAAATAACAAAAAAAGAAAGAGAACCAGGGAATTTATTGCCCAATGAAATAATACAGGAAATCTCAGGGTCTAACATGAGAAGTCATACTTCCCCCATAAAATATCTAAGATTATTTTTTTCTTATGCTACAAAGAACAAGCAGGACAGTTGGTAATTAATTATAAGATCAAATAATATATCAATGTTAATTTCCTAACTCGGATAATTGTACCAAGGTTGTTTTAAAGAATATTGGTTTTAACACACTGAAGTTGTCATGTTTTGCAACTTACTCTCAAATGGTTGAAAGAAACTGGATAAAAATTTTAAAAAAAGAAAAATAGAAAAGAAAACTGAAATTTTCAACTCTACCTAATGAAGAGCCACCTGTTGTGTGTCAATGGAGGTCAAGTTGGGAACCTACTACATAACAGTAACCACTATGTAACAGTAATTACTACATAACCACCACATAACAGTAACAACACACTGCCTTCTTGCCCCAACCCCTGTCAAAATGGATTCAGAGAAAGTAAGCTTAAATGAAGGGTTTTAATAAAATCTGATTTTTCATAACATAGACCCAAAATATCCAGGTTTTAATTTAAAAAATCGTGCCAAATACCAGAAGACCTCAAATTGAATGAAAGAAGACAATCATCGTTGCCAAGACTGAGATGACAGTAATGTTAGAATGACCTGACAAATACTGTAAAGCAGCTATCATAAAAAGGCTTTAATGAGCAATTATGCACACAGATGAAACAGGTGCCAAAGATTCTTCACAGAAGCTCTCAGTGAGGGATAGAAAATGCAAAAAAGAACCAAGTTGAAATTTTAGAACTAAAAAATACAATGACTTAGCTTCAAAAAACACAATGCATGGATTCAAAGGTAAGATGGAGGAGACAGATTAATTAGTGAATGTTAAGGACAATAGAAATTACGCAACCCAAACGACAGAGGAAAACAGACTGAGAAAAAATGAGCAAAACCTCAAGGACTGTGGGAATATAAAAAAAGATATAATGTTTGTGTCTTTGGGGTTCTGGAAGAAAAGGAAAGGATAGGAATAAAAAATTATTTGAAGAAATAGTGCCTGAAATTTTCCCAAATTTGTCTCCCCAAAATTAACAAACCCCAAAACAACACATAAACCTCCAGATTCAAGAAGCTGAGAAAATCCCAAAGAGGTAAACCCCCAAAGAAATTCATACCAAGACATATCAAAGTCTTAAAAACAAAAGACAAAGAAAAAATATTAAAGCAGAAAAAAAATAAAAATAAAGCCACACTTACATGAAAAACACCAATCAAACTTCAGTTGGATTTCCCAGTAGAAATTACAGTGGATAGAAGAAAAATGCACATTTTTCAATTACTTTAATGAAAGAAGTATCAACCCAGAATCCAACATCCAGTGAAAATATCCTTCAGCAGGGAAAGGAAAAATCAAGGCATTTTTCAGAAACAGGAAAATAAAAGAATTTGTCATCAGAAAACCTACCACAACAAAATGGCTAAGGGAGTCCTCTGAACAGAAAAAAAAGTGATAAAAGAAAAGATCTTAGAAGAAAGTGTCTGGTAAGCAAAAATATGTACCAATAAAAATAGACTTTCCTTCTCTTGAGTTTTCTAAATTATTTTGCACAATTGAAGCAAAAGTTATAATGTTGTTTGATATGGATCTAAGTGCATGTAGAGAAAATATTTAGGAAAGCTATATTTTAAATTGGGGAAGGTTAAAAAATACAAAGACAGATAAAATGTATATATTTCATTCAGATTGGTAAAATGACACCAGTGAAGAGTGATGTTATGTATATATAATGTAAAATGTAGAGCAACCACTAAAACAACTATAGAAAGAGATAAGATTTTTTTAAAAAATACTATAGAAAAATGATAATGGAATTCTACAGAAAGTTCAATTAACCCAGAGAACAAGAGGAAAAAAAGAAAACAGAAACAAACAAACAAACAAAAACACCAGAATAAAAGCAAAGCAAAAAATAAAACTGCAAATGTAACTCTAAGATATCAATAATTATAAAAAAACGTAAAGGGTGCAAATGCACTAATTAAAGATAACAATAGAGGAGAAAAGAATAATAGAGTGGTAGAAATCACTGTACCTGATATATAGCTTAATCGTACCTACACTAATCGATACAATTTGATATTTATGGAAGAACAGACACATAGATCAGTAAAGCCGGATAAATAACTAAGAAATAGATTCACAAAAATATTCCCAACTGATTTTTGACTTGGGTGCGGAAACAATTCAATGGGAGAAGGCCATCCTTTTAAACAAATGGTGCTGGGCTAATTAGACATGTACAAACCAAAAAATTTTTAAAAATAAAAATAAGCTTCTTTTTAATCCCCACATCTTAAACAAAAATCAACTCAAATGGATCATGGACTGAAATGGAAAATAGAAAACTACCAAACTTTTAAAAATAGGAAAAAGTCTTTGGTATCCTGGGATAAGCAAGAATTCTTATTGATGCTAAAGCATGATCCATAACAGGAAACAAATCATAAAATGCACTTCCTCAAAGTTAAATTTTGATGTAAAGAGATTCTATTAGGGGATGAGAGAACAAGCAGTAGCCTGGAAGAATATCTTCACAAACCACATACACAACAAATGACTATTACCTAGAATATATAAAAACTCTCAAAACTCAACAGTAAAAACAACCAACCAAGCAATTGAAGATGTCCACCCTCATTTGCATTAGAAAAATGCAAATTCATACCATAATGAGATATCACTACATGCCTATCAGAATGGCTGAAATAAAAATTAAAAAAAAAAAATAGTGACAACACCATATGCTGGAGAGGATTCAGAGAAACTGGATCACTCACACATTGCTGGGATACAAAATGGTACAGACACTTTGGGAAATAGTTTGACTATTTCTTTAAAAATGAAACATGTTGGGGCACCAAGGTGTCTAGTTTGCTTAATTCTCTGTCTATGGGTCAGGTCATGATCTCAGGGTCCTGGGATGGAGTCCCGCATCAGGCTTCCAACTCATTGGGGAATCTGTTTCTCCCTCTTGCTCTGCACCCCTCCACCCCACTTGTGTGTGTGCCCTATCTCTCTCTCTTTCTTTCTTTCTTTCTCTGTGTGACTCAAATAAAATAAATAGAATCTTTAAAAAAGAAAGAAAGAAAGAAAGAAAGAAAGAAAGAAAGAAAGAAAGAAAGAAAGAAGAAAGAAAGAAAGAGAAAGAAAGAAAGAAACATGTAATTACCATATGAACCAGCAATTGTACTCCTGGGCATTCATCCCAAAGAAATGAAGACTTGTAATCATTCAAAACCTTATATACAAATGTTTATGACACTGTATTAGTTTGCTAGGGCTGCACTAACAAAGCACCACAAACTGGGTGGCTTTAACAAGAGAAATTGTTTGTCTTACAGTTTGGGAGGCCAGAAGTCCAAGATCGAAGTGTTAGAAGATTGTTTCCTTCTGAGGGCTGTAAGAGAGACTTTGTTCCACGCCTCTTGCCTGGCTTCTGGTAGTTGTGTGCAATTCTTGGTCCTCCTTGACTTGCTGAAACCTCGCCCCAATCTCTGACTTCATTTTCACATGGCGTTCCCCCTCTGTGCATGCCTGCCTCCAAATTTCTGCTTTCACAAGAACTCCAGTCACCCTGAAACAGGGCCCATCTTAATGACCTCATTTTAAACTTGACTACCCCTGTAAAGACCCAATCTCTAAATATAGTCATATTCTGAGGTCCTGGGAGCTAGTACTTCAACACAGAAATTCTGGGGATACACAATTCAGTTCACAATAAGTACCTCTATTTGCGATATCCCATTCCTGGAAACAACCAGGATATCTTCCAATAGGTAAATAATTAAACAAAGTTTGGTTCATGTATACCATAGAATATTACTCAGTAATGAAAAAAATACCGTTGATACATACAATGACCTGGATGACTCCTTAGGAAATTATGCTAAATGAAAAAAAATTTTCCCAAAAAGCTACTTACACACTGTGTGCTTCCATTTATATAACATTCTTGAAAGATCAAATTTTAGAAACAGAGAACTATCTCCAGAATTAGTGGCTGCCACAGATTAAGGAGGGGATGGGGCAGGAGAGGTGTGGGCATGGCTAAAGGAGGATCAAGAGGGACCCCTGTGGTGATGGAATGTTCTGTATCTTGATATATGCAAGTCAATATTCCATTTGTGATATTGTATGGGCAAAGGGTACACATGGTCTCTCTGTGTTAGTTCTTACAACTCCATGCCAATTTAATGTGATAAATAAAATGTTTTTTAAAAGTTCATGTTGATTTTCCCACATTATTATAATCAAATGTGATTAAAAATAGAAACCTTAGAAAATAAAAAATAATATGTGGAGAAACATTTTTAAATCACTCATAATCCAGCATAAGGTTGGACTGCTGTTTCTAAAAAGTAATGAATTATGATACATATATAACCTCCATGAAATCTGGGTGGGATCAGTCTGCCCCTCAAAGTGTAGATAAGACTGAGTTAAACATATACTTACTCTCATGTCCTTTTCAGTGTCTGTAAGAATCAAAACTGTTTCCCCAGATTTTTGTTCGTGCTTGGTGGTAGAAGTAGAAATTGATTCAAGCTCAAGGATACCTGCTTCTGAAGTCCTGCTTTGGCTGAATCAGTTCCATGTGTGAATCATCTGCCAAATCTGTTCATGACATTTTCAGTGCTGCAACCCAGCCCCTTTCCTAAAGCTCTACTTTTGTGAGATAGGTGTGTGCTTAGTTGGTTTTACTGATGATCAGAGAAAGATGGCCAAGGAAAGGACTACAACACACCAACAAAAATATGTTCAAGCTGAACACCAGACTTCTTTGTTCTAGGAAGTCTTTGCTTCACCCACAAATGGGTATTATCACTGCCACTTTTCTCCTGAGGTCTTCAGGCTTTGTGCTACCTTCTAACATTCTGTCTTTTTCCTCTTACCTCCTGACCACTCTCCCCCAATTCCCAAATCCCTGTTCATCATTTATTGAAAGGAGTTTAGCCTTCTCTTTTGTCGCCTTGGTTCTTGGTAGCTCAGAATTTCTCACTTTCTTACTAAGCAGCTTGTCAAGAATTTTTGGAGCCCAAGATATTTTCTTCCTTAAGAAAAATCCTTGTACCATTTGTTAAGGAAACCCATTTATTTCCCTTACCATGCAGGGGGTACTAAAGTGTATGTGCTCAGTAGATACTGGCTAGCCCTGTGTCAAGGGACAGCTAGAGACAGAGGTGCTCAGTTATCCTGATCTTGGGTTCCTCTGAATCATTCCTAACATTGGCCTCTTCAAAATTGGTTCTTTTTTCGGGAAAGGAAGGTGTTGCAACAATAATTACATAAAAAAATAATGATGCTAATAAGTAAGGATATCTGTGACATTCTTCCTTCTTTCTTAGTAACCAAACATCAATATTTCCTGAACAGTAATGTGCCAAATTCAGAAGAACTAGTCATGATGGGTACTATGGGCTGAGTGGTATTCCCCCAGAACTCAGACTATATTGAATTCCTAATCCATGTTAACCCAGACTGTATCTACATTCGGAGAGAGAATCTTTAAAGAGGTAATCCAGTTAAAATGAAGTCATTAGGGGGCGCCTGGGTGGCTCAGTGGGTTAAAGCCTCTGCCTCAGCTCAGGTCATGATCCCAGAGTCCTGGGATCAAGTCCCGCATCGGGCTCTCTGCTCAGCGGGGTGCCTGCTTCCTCCTCTCTCTCTGCCTGCCTCTCTGCCTACTTATGATCTCTGCCAAATAAATAAATAAATCTTTAAAAAAAAAAATGAAGTCATTAGGATGGTCCCTAATCCATTATGACTGATGTCCTTAGGAGAAGAGGAGATGAACACATAAATACACATAGAGAAATGACCGTGTGAAGACACAGGTAGAAGAAAGTCATTTATAAACCAAGAAGAAAAACTTCAGACAAAAACATCCCTGCTGACACTGATCGTAGATATCTAGCCTCCAGAACCATGAGAAAATAAATTCCTGTTGGGTAAGTTAGCCAGTCTGTGGTACTTTGTTATGGTAGCGCTAGGAAATTAATACAGTGGGTCAAAGTCAGTCATGGAAATTTATTTTTATTTTGCATATGGCCCAGCTATAGAGAATTAGATATAACAGGAAGTCTTTTAGGTCTTTCAACAAAGCTCTGATGTTGTGTTTTAGATACCATTCTAGGAAAACATGATGTTTGGAATGGTAATGTCCATCTTGAAAACATGGAAGGAAGAAAAAGGATATTCCCCAAGTATTGATCTTAAACTTTGACATCGATGAGTTGCTTATCTAACCCAGAACTGCTAATCTCTGGACATGTTGCTTTTTCATTTTTGTTAATAAATCTGAATCATTTGAACTAGTTTTGACAGATACTCTCTTATTTGCAGCCAAAAGCATCAAAACTGTCACATTTCCAAACATTGCATGAATTGTTTTCATATGAAGTCAGTCCAATCCTTTGTCTGAGATCTGGAAAACTCAATCACAGAGGTAATATTAGTGTATCAATCAGAAGAACGAATTTCATCACATCAGAAAATACAGGGAAATGGAATAGAGGTACATAAGGAAAATACAATGAAACTGTATCTAAAGTCATTTGGTAGAAAGTATTCCCTTCCTCGCCTCATCATATTAATTTCTTATTACAGCATCGTCTACTTACACTGTGCTTGGTGCTTGGTGCCATTTCCCCTGAAAGAGTTATTAGGCTTATTTATACTTTTTCCTGACTCTGGTTCAAGATTGTTTATTGTGTATATGGAGACTAAATGTTTTAGCCAGACCCATTTGGCTGACACATAGAATCAAAGGAGTGAGGTCAAACCTGGCCTGGTGCCTTTGGCTATAAAAGCAGCCAGACACTGCCCTTTTTCACTTTCTGCCCCACGCCAGGCTAGGGGGTCCACTGTTCACCGGAAAAACCACTGCTCATATCATATACGTGAAGCTACAACATCGCACGGCCCCATGATTTGGGAGCCGGGGGAAACTATGCAAAGCGAGTCCCTGCCCCAGAAAGCAACCCACAGGCACAGGCTGCTTTCCAGAAGGCAGTCCAGTGTGTGAAAGCATGCTGGCACCATGAAGACACGGTCAACGGCCACTCTCCCGTGAACCACCTTGCTGCGTCCCAGGTGGGACAACATCTGACACCATCGGTGGCAAGTTCAATCCTCCTTCTGAACCCAGCAATTCATCGCTGGCGTCAGGAGGGAAAAGCAAAATAAGCGTTGGGTTTTTGTTTTTGTGTGTATGTGAGTGATGGCGGCCAAGGAATCATTATTTTCCTTCAAGGTGCCCAATAACTGAAAAGCCACTTTGGAGGGTGCCAACGCTCCCATCTCCGTATTGTTGTTGTCCCGCCGAGGGGTGGGTAGGGGCTGGCAGTCAGACAGAGCTTTAATTGGCCTCCTCCTGGAAGGGAAAGAGCCAAACGTTTGCGGGAGGCTTACTTGAGCCGGTTTCAGAGTAATAAAAAGTGCATCTTTGATACACAGAGAGTTTATGTTCTTCATAAAAATGCTAATTGCAATCTTCGCAGAAAGCAGTGGCAAGAATGCTTTTCCCCTTAGGCTTTTCAATAGGAAAAGAGCTGCGCTATGTGGGTGACCTTGTGTTCCTTAACTAGGGACAAGGCTTAAGTCCTCCCTAAGGTCTTTCAAAACCCACTTTAAGGATTCCACCACTGCGAGTCTGGGAGCATCAAACTCTTTTCATGGAAAACTGGAAAGCAATCTATTTGTTTCTTTTGAAAAAAAAAAAAATCTCTTAATACAAATACACAGGGGGAGCTTAGAATATTTTTCCTTCAGTGAGTATGTTTTTCTAAGGTCAATTTGGAGGTTCTTCCTATTTGGCTGAGAAAAACTAGGGCCCCGGTAAACGCATCCACGCTCCTTCTGTGGCTTGGAAAACTTCCCCACCTACAGATGCTACAAGAAGTTGCTGATGTTTTTCCAGGGCCCCACTGTTTGCTTCTCTTGCTACAGAGAAAGAAGACAGGGTGATGAGTGAGGTTTTATTTGTCCTGTAGGATGACTCATTCAGCAAGAGTTTCTGACCCCAGAATTCCCCTCCTTCTTTGTTCTATCCATCCCCACTCCCCAAACCCCTTTTATTTTTTGGTCCTTGGACAGTTTTCCATTTACCCTCTCCTGCTACCTTCTCCCTCGAATCTCAAAAAAAATAATAAGTTTTTTTTTTTTTTTTCCCAAGTCAAACTTCCCACAATTGCATTCAATTTACTCTGGGAACTCATTTAAAGGGCAGGAGTTTTGAAATATGATCAACAAAATAATCAGTTCTGGGTTACATTAAATAACATCCTTCCAGACTGACCTAAGACTTAAGAGAAAAACCAGTTGCCTGCGATCTCTCTCGCCATGAATGGGACTCTGTGTCTCAAAAACTTTGTGTTGAATATTTCCCGAAATGATGTCTGCCTTTCCAACAGGGAGAGAGCAAAATCTTTCTCAGAAAGCAGTCTCATCTTTGGCCCAGCTGCAGGCAAGCGTTGTTCAACAAATAGCCTAGGGCTCGTCTGGTGCTCACACTGTCTCCACAGCAGATGTCCTACGGTCTCAGGAAGGCTGGTCTTTTTTCAAAATGAGGTGAAGTGAGGGAGACACTCAATAGAAGGGAAGCAAAACATCATAAACTAACTGGACCAAAACTTCAGAGCATCTAACCAATTTTCATTGCATCCATGCAAATCCAGGAGACCAAGTATCAAAACATGTGTTCATAAGCTCTGATTTCTAGCATCTCTATCATTTCTTCTAATTTATTATAGCATGTATGAGATGCTGTTCTTTCAACTTTGTCCTTTCCCATCTGTAAACCATACAGAGAAAGAAGGAACACAGAGCAATGATTTCTGATAAGGATGCTACTGCCTACCTGTCTAATACCACTTAATCCCAGGTCACATAATAAATAGTCCTATGGAAACTATCTGTTCTACCTCTTTAAATCTGGCACAGTCCAACACTGACCAAGGATGCAGAGTTACCAGCAGTTTCTGTGGATGGCAGCTTACAGGAAGCAGTCTCTACCCCCAGACAAGTGTGAACAAGGCCAGGAGGGATCAGCCAAATCGAAGATGGCATATCATTGAAAGCAGGGGTTTCAAGTCAAGGAAGGTATGCTGCAAACACCAAATTTAGATCAAGGCTAGAGTCACAGAACCAAGAGTTCACAGCCAGATTAATCAGTATCAAGTGCTAAAGTGATGAGGGAACAGGTACCTAAGGGTGGAAGGCGGAGTGGGGAAAAAAGCTGGTGAACGTGTTACACTTCAGTGAGGAGTGAAAAGATCTTGCTAGAAATGTTGGTATCTGCATTGAGGAAGGTGTCTTCAACTAGCCCAGTGAAGAGCTGCTGGCTGCAGTGATGTGAAAAGAGGGTAACACAGGAAGGAGGGACCATGACGGCCAGACAGCAATCAGCACCAAGAAGCACAATATGATAAAAATGAACGAATAAGTGGCCCAAAATGAGTAGGGAATAGCAAAGGGCATTGATGGCATTTGAGAGGGAAAGTGACACAATCCGGGAAATATGACCACAGTATGTTGCAGGGCCTTGGGGGAGAAGGAAGGCAGAGAGACCTGTGACGTCCCCTGTTTTCCTTCTGAACATTCCGTTTTAGAATTTAAAATTTTTAATGTTCTTTTTAATGCCTCTTCCCCTGAGAGAGGAGAGCAGGTACAGATCCCCAACACCAGTGTCCCCAACACCTGCTAGTTGTCTAGCATGCAGGAAGCATCTAAACAATGTGTGTGTTGAAGAAATAAGCATCTAGAGAAATGAATATAAAGCTTAAAGAAACCTAAGGTAATGACAGGCGAGACAGAAGCAGAGAAACCCATGCAAGGCTCAAGAGGTGTTAAAACCAACAGCACTCCAGAACTAATGAGAGTTGGGGAAGAGGGAGAGGGGGTAGTCAAAGATTGCAGATTTAGGAACTAAGTGTCCAAGAGAAGGATGCTGCTTGGGGTGGGGTGGCGGGGTGCGGGGGGGGGGGGGCACCTTCCCAGGAGCCAGAGTGGGACCAGGTCCAGATGGAGATGCAGGTGGCTTTGGTCCTGCTGACTTAGGGTAGTGATGGTTATCGCACTGAAATGTCCAGAGGAGCTGAAAAATACAGAAGTAGGGCCCACAAAAGAGGTCAAAACTGAAGAGAGAGGCTTGATTTTACCTGCGAAAAAGCGTCAGTTAAAGCTGTGGGCAAGGATGAACTTGTCCAAGAAGGCAGGCAGAGAAGAGAAAGCGAACAAAGACAGAGCCTTAGGGAGGGTGGCAAGACGAGCCAGTGTCTGAAGTTTATGAACCACGTCTTGATCTCCTGATTCAGTTATCTGATCTCTGGTTCACCCAGCCAGCCCGGAAAACACCACATATCCTTGCCCTGCCCAGGGAGAGAAGGGCTTGAAATGCCTGCTGCATTCCAGCCATTAACTACAATCTCCAGTTCCTGCATCAACCATTAACAGCTAGAAGCCTCTCTGAGATTGCCACTCGAGGCTGCACAGTTGCAAACTTACTTTTCCCTCTGATGTTGTTTACTTTCTGATGCTGTTATTAAAATGAGAGGATTCTTTTTTTAATGAGCTAGAAGGGAATCCACTTAACCAAATTGTTCGTAAAAGGAATAAAACACATCAAGACTCTTTGGTTTGCACCAATCCACCAATATAGGATCCTGCAAGAACCTTCTTATGTAAATATTTACAAGGAGAGTAAAAAAGGAAAGTGGTTTGGGGAGCCACCAGATGGAATAATACAAGAACAAACTTGAATACAGTCAAAATGGGCTGCAGCAACAACTGGGCACCATCTCAGGAATTTACTATTGCCTGGGGGGTGAGGGAGGAAGAATACAGAACGAAAAGGAAAAGCAGCTCAGCAGAGTGTCTCCTGAGCCTCGTCTTAGCTAATCTCTGAAAACTTGGTTTTTTGTTTTTATTAAGATCTTTAAAAACTAATGGGAATAAACTTCTTAATACTAATATTTAGGGATTAACTCATTAGCCATCACGCTCCTATAACCAACCTCTTCCCTCTCCCAAAGTCTTTCAGAAGATGTCGTTTTCGGTGCTTGGTGGCTGGTAGGCAGGAGTCTTCCTCCTGGGTTGCCTCCCTTTGGGTTGCCTGTCGTCCCTTTGCATTTCATTTATAAGGCTGTGGGGTCTGTTCATGCTGCTCCCCATGAGCTCATGATGCTTTCCCAGTTTCCATTGCTCCACCTGCCTTGTGGAGCCCAATGACAAAGAAAAGATCATTAAAAGATAAATCAATTCTATAATGTCTTTGTAACTGTTTTCCTGCCCTTCCCCACCTCCAGCCCGGAGAACATTTGAAGCAAACTTGACTCACAATGCATTTTGCAAATAAACCACAAAACAACACGATTGTAAAAATGTTAGCTGCAAAAGTAATAAATAAGGAAATAAATAGGTGTGGAACCACAGAGGCTTGTCTGGCTCCTCGGTCCTCTGACCACAGGGCCCTCTGCTGTCTGTCCTCACTAGTGGGGAGGCCAGGAAAATGGGAAAACACTTGGTCCTTGCCCACAGGTCTCTTAGGTAGAAGTTACACAGAGATGGGTTTGTTTCTTTCTTTGTGAGGTAGACAGTTCGATGGGAAAGCTATGCATCAAAAAATTACCAGAACATGGAAGACGGGGGCTTCGTGCCACCATTGTTTCAGAGTCACCAAACACCTCTGAGCGCACGATAGGAGACAGGCTCCATGTCAGGATGTACTCATGTGACATCCCTTCAGTAACCCGAAGAGTAGATATGAGTAGTCCCAATATGCAGATAAGGAAAACTGACACCCATCAAGAGGGAAGTAGAAGTCAGACTAGAACATTTCACAGGTGTTATGAAATCTCCATAATGATTGTAGTGAATGAGGGAGCAGAGGAGAAATGTGTGTGATGATTGGCCCTCCTTTCAATCCTGACTGTTGGGTTGTCCTCATTTACAAAGATTCTGGGACTTAAACATGAAAGTCTAAACACAAGGCTTGCCAAGTATTTTTGTTTTTTGTTTTTAACTTACTTTTACTTGGAAATCCCGGTAGCCCAAAACTTTTCGGCACCCGTGGTAGAGACCTGTGTGGCTGTAGGATTCTGCCAAGGGCATGACCAATCCAGTTCAATCAAAGATAAAATGGACGCTGAAAGCTGGGCCTGAAACCAGACAATAGAGGGACAACGTTAAATTTGGGCCCACAATCCAGTATTCAGCAATATTTTATGCCCTGGGATAGGACTTAAATATTAGGGAGGGAAAAGAGAGCCACTGCTGTTTAACAGTTACAGACAGTATGCCAGGCATTTTATTCAGAGCCTCTGCATCAGCCAACCTTAAAGGACCCTATTCACATGATGATCCTATGAATGGTGCCCCCCCTCCGCCCCGCTGCCACAGTGTTGTGCAGGACACATGACCTGCCCAGGATTTCAACGTACCCTTTCTTCAAGGAGACACCAAAACAAACAAAAAACAAACATGAAATCCAAGAAAAACACAGCCCCAAATAAGTAACAGCCCCAAATAAGTAACAATCAAATGAGGGAGATAGGTGTGTATGCCAGTGATAATTAGAGGTAAGAGTAGTTGTAAGTGCAGTTACAGGCTGAGAATGGAACCACCATTCAGTTGGCCAATTTCCCATCAAGTAGTGTCTTTGATTTTCACAACTCCATGAATAAGGATTATTATCCCCTTTTTCCATGTGGGAAAACAGAGGTTCAAAGAAGAAAGGTGATTTTTCTAAAATCTCTGTCTCTTCGGTAGAAAGCCAAGCTCAGTACCCAAGTCCCTAGGCCTTGCCCTAGAGCTCCTCCCCGCCCTCACCACCATGTTGGAAATGCCGCAGAAGAGTGACCCAAAGTAGCTCAGGATGCCAGTGTCAGGGGAAGCTGCTGAAAGCCACAGTCCGGAAAGAAGGAAAAGAAATCTTAGGAACACAGGAGCCACAGAGAAAATAAGCAGCCTGGAAGTAGGGTGCATGACAAAAAATGACCCATAGCACTGTTGGGTTTATTAAAATTCAAATCGAATGATTCCTTCTATAGGATAGTATATGCTAAATGCCAAAGGTTTATGGTTTTAATATAAATTTTATTGTAACTTAGTTGGGATGGAACTCTTTCTAAAATTGACTGTGCATTTGTCTATATTCTAAAACAAATCATAAAAAATGTAATTTAACCTTATGGTTGGGGAGAGAGGACTACGGGCTGTCACTTTCTTCACTGAACTCTAATGTACAATGACATTCTAGTAGAGGATTCTAAATTTAAAGGACTGCTTGACTCAATTCAGGCTGCAGTGATTTTTTTTTTCCATACTTGTGGATTTGTGGTCCTGTTTTGTTTTGTTTTTCTCTCTCCTCTCATCTTATCAAGCCATCAGCTTGATACATCTCTCTATCTCCAGTAGCCTGCCCATGCTGGCCATTTCTTCCACTTTTAATTAGCTAGGTTTGGTCTCATGTATTTGTAAGCAACTAAGTTTATAGGCAGCTTTTAAAATTAAAACTCATCAATCTCTGGATGAAGGACTGTAGCTCATCGGCAAACCATGTAAATATTGGTGCATTGAGCTTGAGTCCTTCATGTGGCTGGATCCATGTCCCCTGCTAATTCATCAGGTTTACTTGTATTCGTTCAATGAGTGGTCTTTAAGACCTAACATAACTAAAACTGCCCAAAGTAACCAGCTAAAACTAACTTCTGCCTCTGAACTTCCAAATCAGCACGTGTGCCTTTGGGGGATGGGGTGGTCATCACTGCCTACCTTTGGTTTATTGTCAGAGGGGCTTCTCCTTTTATTAAAAACTGAAAGACAGGATTTGCATTTTACTTGTCTTAATATCTTCTCCCCCAACCAGGTCTCTGTCCATAATTAAGATATAAATATTTCCTTAAGGGAATTTGTTCTAGTAGAAAAGACAAATGGGAGGAGGAAGAAAGCAGAAAAAGTTGAAAGAGAATGAAGATGGCGATGGATGTGGAGGGAGGAAAGGAAGAGAAAAAAAGAAGTAGAAGACCCTTTAATGCCTTAGCTTAGTCTATTTTGCCAAACAAAGGATCAGCCGCACAAAGTGAGGAGCCATTTCTGGCATTTCCTGAGTCTCTCACTGGTTTCCATCCAGTGACTGTCTGCAAATGTGGACAGATGCCACCAGAGCTAGGACCGAGGGACTGAACACAAGTACCCAGATGAACCTCCAAGCCATGCCCACTAGAAAGGACACCAAGGGCCAGGAGGCCGTGCTGCCTGGAGGCTCGTGGGAGGAGGGAGCAGCCCAGCTGGCAGGAGACGCTGTGGGTTCTGCCCTTTCCTGCCTCCCAGCAGCCTGGCTCCAGAGCACCAAGCGAGTGTGTCCTAAGGTGAACTCATCAGAGGCCCTCCTGCTTTGAGACAGGTATTCAAATGAGTTAATGTTTTATTTTAAAAGACTTTGTTTAAAAATATGGTCTCAGAACTTTCTCTGTTCCTCTTGCCCTCATACTCACCAATGCCAGTATAAGAAAACTAGGCCAATTTGAAATCAACAAAATCAAAGCAATTTAACTTTGGTTGGGTGCCCAATATATACCCTATGAATATCCCTGCTTTGGAACTTTCCACACCCTGTCTCCTTTAGATGAGTTGTTGAATGAATTGTGATGCCTCCAGTGACGTGCATTTTGATTCACCGCAGTCCCTTCCCATGCGTGTGGCATTACCACACAGCACATCAGCCCTCTTCAGCTCTCTTGGCCTTGATGGATAAGGCTGTGGTGGATGCAACAGAGTATCTCTGTCGTTTTGGCCTTTCGGGCACCCATTTTCTCCTATTCTAACAACAGGGCTCCGCTCTTCCTTTAGAGAACCACTCCTCCATCATGTGGTATTTATATGAGGAACTGACCTTGCTCCTCTCAGCAATGTTTTTGGGGTAGACCCAAGCTTGCTCAATGAGCACATCGAACCTCGCTGGCCACAGTCCCTGAATTAGAGAGGGGTACATGCCCCTGTCAGTCCACTGAGAGTGGATTGTAGATGTTTTGTCAAAATTACTTGACAAAAGTCAAGTAATAACTTGGAGGAAACCCAATTTTTGGTTAAGGCTTTTCAACTGATATGACGTAAACATTCAGCAGCTGGGAAACACCAACAGAAGCCTGAGAAAGAAGCCAACACAGAAAAAAGCACAGCTGATAAAAGAAGAGAAGCATTGGGGCGCCTGGGTGGCTCAGTTGGTTCGGATCCTAGGGTCCTGGGACAGAGTCCCGCATTGGGCTCCCTGCTCAGTGGGGAGTCTGCATCTCTCTCTCTCTCTCTCTCTCTCTACTTCTTCCCCTGCTCCTGTTTCTCTGTCTCTCTCCAATAAATAAATAAAATTGAAAAAGAAGAAGAAGAAGAGAAGGAGTAGGAGGAGGAGGAGGAGGGTGAGGAAGAGAAGAAGGAGAAGGAGAGGGGGAGGGAGAAGGAGAAGAAGAAAAACATGGTTCTGTTGGAATTATTCAGTTTTGTACCCCGTATGTGATCTATTACTTAGTCTACTTTGTGTTGGGTTTCTGGTAGTTGTCATCAAGAAAGTCCTGGTTAGTACAGGTGCAGATACAAATGTAATATAAGATTCCTACCTTCATAATTCTTTCTACTTTGCAAAGTAGCATCAAATGCTCATTTAAACCAAATCTCATTTAAATATCAGCAAAGATTCAAAAGATGCCCATTATCATGCTCCCTATTTAATCCATGAGAAAATGAAGGTGAACTAACTAAGTTATGCTCTGGTTGCTGGTAGGTTCCAGAGCTGGAACTGGTATCCTATGTTCCTGCCTTAAGTCCAGAGGCACCCATCCTTGTTCCAGGGAGTTTACAATCGAGAACAGAAGACAAGCTGAGCCTGTGGGTAAAGTTGTTGAACAGCGCAAAGCCAGACAGTCCATGCAATGGCGAAATATACCTAATGAGGCAGCATTTGTTTGTCCGTAAAATTGATGGTCCTTAGAGTAAATGGTTTGTTTGTCCAGAGGCGCGAGAGTGCTGAGGCTTGGCAGTATTAGCAGGATGTGTGGAGGAGAAAGGATGGCACCGTTGTTAAACTTCCCTAGAGGAGTTTAAGGCACTTTGGGATATTAGATTCAGAGAGCCTTTTAAAAACCTTCTAGTCCAGTCCCATCGTGAAAGAAAGAAAGAAAGGAAAGAAGGAAGAGGACTAGTAAGAGAAAGAAGAAAGGGCCTTGTTATTTATTATTGGCCATTCATTCATTATCTACTCATTTCCCAGCTCCACTTATGGCCAATATCACCCATGCTCACATTAATGTTGCAAGTTGTTATTATCCGTGTTTTCCTGATTTGAAAATGAAATTCAAATTTCTTCCCTTGGTTCTTCTGTGCAAGCTGCGCTCTTATCTTAGACGGCCTTCCTTTTCTTATCTGAATGATGAGCACCACTTTATCTTCTATGAAATCTCTGAAGACTCCTCCCCCAGGGACTTTTCAGCCCTGCACCATTCACTGTCCCCTCCCCACATTCAAACCCAGCCAGCCATATCAAAGCACCACACTTCCCTAGAATTAGAGGGCTTTGCTCACATCTCTTCCCCCTCTACCAGACTACCAGCTCCTTGAGGTTAGATACCACATTTTGCTCATCTTTGTATACTCAGGGCCTCTTCTAAAAGCTGGCACCAGAGCTGATGGGAGGAGACAACGAAAGAGAGGAGAGGAAATGGAGGACGTAGACTTAGCCATGGGGAAGTACCCACTGTAGCAAGGCTGTGAAAGAACTGGAGGCCAGGATGGAAGCATCAGAGAAGAACCAGAGTAATGGTGGGTCTCCAGAAACACTGGAGGAAAGACTGCCAATAGCATGCAACGTGTGGCAGAGAGAGAGCAGAGAACGGGACTGGAGAAAAAGTCGGGGAATGGAGAGCCATGCTGGTTTTGCAACCTGCTGGTAATTCCTCAGAGGAAATTATCAGGGGTTTCAGATTTATCAAGAGAAATGCTTTTCTCTTCAGGCAATCTGGAGGATCTATGAAGTTGAGTAATGGTGTAATTACACTTCTATGTCTGCTTTTGCCTAAGTGACCTCGGTTGAAAGACCTCCAGGGCTTCTGGTTTCCATTTTCAGAGCAGGGACTGGTTGTGGCAGCTTCGCTCTCCTAGGGGAAAACCCAGCACAATGATAGTGAGGCACATTTCATACGCCAAGAAAACTGGGATTCAAAACCAAAGTACAAGCTGAACTACTAAGGTTCCCAAGGGTTTAGTTACACTGTCAGGTGAGAGATTCTTATCAGATTAGTGTAAGAAATCCAGGCTACACCCCTAATTTTGGTTATTGCACTCAGGGAGACGAACCAGGCCCTTCCACATAAAACTGTCCATGGCTACCATCAGAAACCCAGTCCTGGGTGGGTTAGCCTTGGGTCTCTTCCCAGAGGGAGAAAAGAACCATGAAGACTTAATTTCAGCAGTTCTATTCATCAGATGTTTGACGGTTGGGCAAGAAATTTCCCCACCCTGAACCTCAATGTTCTTATCTGTGAAGTGGGTAGTATAATAATACCTTCCCCACAGTGTTGGTGTGGGAATCCAATAAGACACTGGTCTTAAAAATTATTTGTCAGCTCTGAAGTGCTGTACCAATACTGCAGGTTCCCAGCATGAATAGAAATGCTCTTGTTACCAATGGAAATCAAGGGTGGAAATAGCCCCAAATTCTGAAACCATCAGCCCGCAGAACTCAATTCATTTCCTTCTTTTTCTGACCTTTAGAATTTATTAATCTCAGCACACCCCTCTGTTGAGATAAGGACTTTCTTTTTTTTTTTTTTTTTTTTTTTCTTTCCCTACCCATTTCCCATTTACTGAATACCTGTCACATGCTACATTTTGGGCAGAGGAGATATGAAGGGAGGAACAAGAGCATTTATAATAAAGAATATCCAGAATTCCTTGAGCCCTTTCTACATTCCAGGTTTTAAGTCAAGCGCTTGACGTGTACTAACTCATTTCATCTTTTAATGTCCCTAAGATAATATTTACTATCTTCATGTCACAGATGAGAAAACTAAGATCTGAAGAGGTTCAGTAATCTGCCCAAAGTCACACAGTGGGTAAGTGGCAAAGCCAGGGCCAGAAGAAGGACTGGTCTAGGTACTTGTCCCTAAATCCTATACATTTACTGTAGTACCGACTGTCTTAGTGGACAGGATCTTTATAGCCCCAGAGCTCACAGGCTGACTGAGGATGCAGACAGGTCAAGAGTCAGACACAATATCTGCCTCCACAGGGGAGCACCTGGGAAGAACAACCCCTCTCTGAGAACAGATCTATCAATTTGCTTATCAGTGCCCGGAGCCAAGGTCGGTTTCATTGGCAATACTGAATATTGTCCTCTGAAATATTTACAGCCTTTTATATCTAATCATAATACTACACCCCCCCTTCATGTTTCTGCAGGGTTTTATGACCTGTTTACAAGGTATTTTACATTCATGATCTCATTTGATCCTCCCAACAGTGATGAGAGGTGGGTGGGCCTGGGACAATTATTCCCATGAGGAGACTGAGGCCCTGAGAGAGGAAGGTGCTGGTCCCAAGTCATCCACTTAGCAATGGCAGACCAGGGATTTCAAACCAGGTCAGCAGACTGGGGTCCAGGCTTCACTAATATCTGTCCTTGAGAAAACGTCATCTAGTGTCTTGGCCTAGAAGCTTTGACAAACGGAATTACCCCTTTGGACCAATCTGCAGAAGTTGAAGTTCTGCTTCCACTTCATTCATTCATTCATATTTAAAAATAAAGCCACTTTGTATTTATAGACTGTCTTTTGTTACTTGTTTGTAAACACTTCTCAGCTCAGAGTTTAGAGAATTTTGTACTCTCAGGATTAATTAGCCATTGACTTTGATCCCCTCTGACCTTGTCTAATGTTATGATCTAATGTGATCATTTTAAACCCCTGCTGTTCACAGTGCATATCACTTTGGGAGGCCTGGTGCTTGCAGAGCATAGGGGTAATCAGATATGCCCTGTACTGATTTCCTGGGACCAAGGAGAGCCCTCCAAGCAGACTTTTCCATGGGTCTGAGCTTAAGATGTGAAATTGATTTCCAAGCATCAAGAAAAAGAGTCTCCAGAGACTTTGAACACATTTCTACTTTACATACCTTAGTACAACCAATATCCTTTTAAATGCCAGAATATGTTTTTTGTTGTTGTTGTTGTTGTTGTTTTCACTTTCTCTGTCTCTTCCACTTTTCCCTCTTGACCAAAAGGCACCCAGCCACAGAGCCAGAGGAAACATGCAGGCAGTTACTTTTATAGTCTTTGACACTTGATCAAGGGCAAAAATCATTACAACCGACTCTTAGGAGTCTCAGTGGTTATGAAGGATAAGAAGGTTAAAGTCTATGCTGAAGTTTGAGAAGTATTAGTTTAAATTTAAGGGCCCTTCCCTTCTAAATTTTAGCCAGAGTGGTTCAAACAACAAACTATCCTTGATTCTGAGTATGTCGGAGAGTTGCTGGGAATAAACAAACTGAACTATGGATTCCTGTTGCGGGAAGGCCCAGGTTGAAATATGTTGTGATCTTACTTATTCAGCTCAAACTTTGAATATGTACTCTGCAATGTATTAATATCGGTACAGTGACAGCAGAACAGAATCCCATGCAACCAGTAAAATCCTGGGCATGTGATGATCGATCATCCCCAGGACGAGAGGCTGTAAAAGGGACAGACCAACCAGACTGCGATTGAATGCATATCCTAAAGCCTCAAGGACATCAAAGCAAGCCTTGGACATCATAACCATGTAAAAGAGAGCTACTAAAACCCCAGCACGATCCTCCAAAGTCATCCTTTGAAAAGCGTAGCTCCGATCATGATACTCTATAGTTTAGAATTCATCCCTTTCCGTCTAGCTCCTCAGTGGCCCATGTTCCTCCCTGGCCCCACATCTTTGCACAAATCTGCCTGGAATGCCTCTCTTGGACTGTTTCTCTCTGGAGAATTCCTACATCCTGATCTCTGGCAAGCTCACATGCCTCCTCCTCTGAGAAATCTCCCCTGACTACCGTAGAATTACTTGCTTCTTTCTCCGTGCTCCCTTAGCACTTGGGACACACCCCTGGGGTGGCATTAAACATGTTGCACTGCAATTATTTATGTCTTTTTTCTTTGCTACATTAGACTCAAATGAGACCTTATATAGTCTCAGTGCCTTACACAGTGACTGACACATACAGAGCAGACACTTAGACGTTGGATGGAAGAAAGGAAAGAGAAAAAAAGAAGAGAGTCAGGGAAGAAAGAAAGAAGAAGGGACAGGAAAGGGAAGATGGGGTGGAGAGGGAAAGAAAGGACACAGGAAGAAATGGAAGAAAGAAAAAATGACACTCTCTTTCCTCAACTGATAATACTGTGAAGTAGGAATAATCTCTCCTCCCACTCCCCAGACATGGAGAATCCATATTTATTTCACGTATCTCAATTAAGTGGCTCATTTGGATCTAATAAGACATTTATTGACTCTTGGTTTTTCTATTGATTCTGAAAAGGCCCCCAGAAAGGTTTAATAAGTATAGAAAAGATAAATAAGTGTACAGGTAATAAACTCTGGATTACATAAGCAAACATTACTTAATTACATTCCTATTAATACACTGACTCTATAATGAATTTTTGAGGCATTTAATTACTAATTTGACAAGATAATCTAGGGGTAGTTAATGATTATACCAGTAAATTGTTTTTAAAAATCACTGACAATTATTAAGTCTCGTAACAGACATCAAATTAACTTGCTAGAGCTGTCTGGTTAAATAGACAGCGGTTAATTATGAGGTACTTTCACATTGCTTCAAATCTTAATATGTAAGCCGTTTTAATTGTGTAACATCAAAATTGTTGTGTGAGGGAACTGTTTACCCATGGGGAATATTCATATTCTGTGCAGTGTGACCACGGGACAAGTAGGAGCATGATCTGTGATGCTTGGCCTGGTTTGTCCCACTTTTCATCTTGGAACAACAAAAAAGAACTCCCTAAAAGAGACAAATGGTTGTCATCCATAGTCAGGCCTGGGAGGCCATTCCAACTCTTTCTCAGAGGGAGGTACAGAAAAATGGTCAGGTAATAAAGATCTAGGATGATGATGGTAGTCTTTGCCACTTCATGGTAGTACCTGGCCCACCAATTGTGGGCCAGACAGTGCACCAATTGCTTTATAAAGACTATCTCTTTCAATGGTCAAAAGATAGCAAATCCACCAATATGCAGGTTTCCCTTGGAATGCTTAGTAGGAGAGGCAGAGTAAGAAATCACACACACACCAGGCCACTGAGATGACTCATCTCAGCTTAAAATGGCAGCCAAAGGCTACTGGCCACATGTCTGGAACCAGACAGAAGGCAATGGTCCCAGTGTTGAAGGTATAAACCCAACTGAATACCATTTACTTTTCAGGGGTCGAGAGTATCTCTTTTTCATCTCTTCCCTCACCCAGAATCTGTGGTTCCAAAAGACCTCTATCTGCCCTGCTGGCTGGGACACTTTTATTCAATGACCAGTGGACAGGAGACATTTTACAAGGTACCTTTATTCTGACCCTCACAGTTCCAGATTTGACATTCTTGCCTGAGACTTGACATTCTTGCCTGAAACTCTCTTACTCTCTATATTTTATCATCATTTTTTTTATATGTGATTTACCTGTTGCCATCAAAACTCAGGTATCTTGGGTCCTACTCTTCTGGGTTAGCTCTCACAATGCTTAGTGCAGTGATTGCCAGCACAAACTCAACATTCAGAAGACTATTTGCTTTTTTTTTTTTTTTTTTTTAGAGAGAGAGTGCATGTGTGTGCTCCAGCAGCTGGCAGGGGAGGACCTAAGGGACAGGGAGAGAGAGAATCTTAACTAGGCTCCACACCCAAGCATGAAGCCCAATGTGGGGCTTGATCTCACCACACTAAGATCATGACCTGTGCAGAAATCAAGAGTCAGATGCTCAACCAACTGAGCCACCTAGAAGAGTATTTCTTGAGTTGAATTGAATTAAGCTGAACAGGATTGGATTTGATGGAAAGGGGTTGCATTGGATTGCATTGCACTGGACTGGACTATATTGAATGAAATCTTGTGAAAAAGGAAAATAGATCACAAAACTCAAGTTTCTTCACTTTTAGGCTAAGGTGATTTCCAAGATAACAAAGCTGCATCGAGCAGAGCATGGATTCTGTGACCAAACTACAAGTCCTAGGTAAACCTCAGCACCACCACTTACGTCTGTGATATAGGCTAAGTTCCTCAAACTCCTTGTGCCCCTAGAATAAAGCTAGGATACCAGTAGTACCTACTTTAAAGGACTGCTGTGGAGAGTACATTCAATTAATTAATTCTTGTAAAGTCCTTGGAGTAACGCCTGGCACACAGAACACATGTAAGTGTTCTTAAGTTTTTAAAATAAAAATATGTTCATAGCAACAATGGCCACAGTCGCCAAACTGTGGGAAGAACCAAGATGCCCTTCAATGGAAGAATGGATAAAGAAGATGTGGTCCATATATACTATGGAGTATTATGCCTCCATCAGAAAGGATGGATACCCAACTTTTGTATCAACATGGACGGGACTGGAAGAGATTATGCTGAGTGAAATTAGTCAAGCAGAGAGAGTCAGTTATCATATGGTTTCACTTATTTGTGGAGCAAAGGAATAACAGAGAGGACATTGGGAGATGGAGAGGAGAAGGGTGTTGGGGGAAGTAGGAGGGGGAGACAAACAATGAGAGACTGTGGACTCTGAGAAACAAATTGAGGGTTTTCAAGGGGAGAGGGGTAGGAGGTTGGGTGAGCCTGGTGGTGGGTATTATGGAGGGCACGTATTGCATGGAGCACTGGGCATGGTGCATAAACAATGAATTCTGGAACACTGAAAAGAAATTTAAAAAATAAAAATTTAAAAAATAAAAATAATTTTAGAAAATAAAATCACTGCTTTGAGCTATATTCCATTATATTCCACATTTACAAAGCTTTTTTTTCTGTATGGCAAATTAAATCACATATCCACAGCAACAATTCATCCCCATCTGGCCTAAAACCACATGCAGATCAAGAAGTCAAGGGGGACGAAAGTGGTTATAGACTTGAACTCAGTTCTGTCTTATTAAAGACAGATTTTCCTTTTGGGAGGTACAGTCATCTGATGGTATCCCTGACAGTTTTCATACGTAGTTTTGACTACAGTGTATGCTGTTGGTCGCCTGATAGGCAAGAGTTATGTAAAGTCATAGTATCCTCCATATTATCAGAAAAGCCTTTTTCTTGCCCAATACTCACCCCTGCAAGGGATTCCAGCCTGGATTAAGATGAAAGTTTTATGATGTGGTATAATAGAAAGAGCCGCAGTGAGGAATTTGGGAAACCTGAATTTGGGCCCTGTTCAACCACTAACTCTGGTGATATTAATAACTAACATTTATTGAGAGCTTTCTCTGGGCTGGGCCCTGGATTGTTATCATTTAAACCTAACAAGAGCCCATGGGCATAGATATGTTTGTCATTGCATTTTGCAGAGGAGAAAACTGAGGTATGGTGGATAAGTAACTCATTCAGGTCAAACTGCTGGTAAGTGTGATGATAAGTCTGATTTGTAGATTGAGAGGATGGGACCACTATGACCTCAAAGGCACATTCCAACTCAGTCCATCTATAATTGAGTGCACTCTTGCCTAATCCTCCCTCCTCTGGGGGTAATTCTGTGGTTCTGGGCAACTCTATGTCAAACCTCAGACATCACAAGGCCTCTCAAGATACCAGGGTTGAAAAACTAGTGAATCGTTGCATAATGTGGGATTTTCTAATCATTGAAAGAACCCCAAGTGAAAAATTGGCAAAAGATTAAAAACTCCAAGTCTCCTCCAGTTTACCCTTTTCATATATACATTTATTAAGTTTGTAATCATGGGGTTCATTTCATTTTGCGCCCTTCTTTTTTCACTGAATTTACTCTCATAAACATTTTGTCAATAATTATTACTAAAATTCTTCATAATTACCCTTCTCGTGACTATATAGAAAACCAGCAACAACTACAACAATCAGTGAACTACAGGTTCACTGATGACCTGTTATTGAACTTTAAGTAGTTTTAGGTGTATTTACTATTATATATAAACCTGCAATAAATGTCTTTGCACAGTTCACTTTGTATCTCAGTCACTGTCTCTAGAACATGCATTCCCCAGAAGGCAAAGCTAAGGCAAAGGGCAGGTCCGTGTTTGTGGCTCACACACTCTGAAAAAGGGAGAGTGTAATATTCATGGTTGACCACAAATGGCCCTGTACTGTTGAAATCTTAAGACATTGAACAGTGCCTCTGGTTCCAGGTTTTGAGTAAATGTGACTGTTTTGCTAAGGTGAACAAACATTAGTTTAATAGAGGTTTCGAATGCTGAAGTTTTGGCGCCTGGATTCTGAGACAAAGCTTACTTACTGGGGGGAAAAGGGGGAGAAGGTCTGTGAGGAGTGCCTACAAGAAACTGACTTATAGAATTAAAAAAAAAAAAAAAAAGATCTTAAGGGGGAGCCTGAGTGGCTCAGTGGGTTAAGCCGCTGCCTTCAGCTCGGGTCACGATCTCAGGGTCCTGGGATCGAGCCCCACATTGGGCTCTTCGCTCAGCGGGGAGCCTGCTTCTGTCTCTCTGCCTGCCTCTCTGCCTGCTTGTGATCTCTGTCTGTCAAATAAATAAATAAAATCTTCTAAAAAAAAAAAAAAAAGAGAGAGAGAGAGAGAGATCTTAAGGGAATTTTACCCTCAAGAGAATAACACTGGGGAGACACAGTAAACCAGTTCTCTTGTATCTCACTGTGCTATTTTCATCTTAATATAAAGAAACACAGTCACCAGTGTCAACTAATCAGAAAAGTTGGCTAAACATGGGGTTCATATGAATGCACGTATTTTAAGTTAAGGCACTCATTTGCCATTCAACAGGCAAAATCCCCTCTTCAAGCATGCATGTCCCAAATCCCAATTTCCATTGCATGTGTTTTTTTCCCTCATTTTGCTGCTTTAATAAAGGAAGACTTTAAAACTTGCAGAATTCTTCCAGATATTGAATTTTTGTCCTTCTTTCACAGTTGCCTGGTCCACAAATGCATTTTAGAGTATTTTTCAGTAACTCATCTCCTTTGAGCCTTTCCAAAGCAATTAATTTAGTTTTCATGGAAATAAATCTCTTTATTTTCACACTCATACTTGATCTGCTTGCATAATATTTAAGTTACATAATTATATGAAGTATTACAACTGACATAAATAGGTTTGGGGTGGGGGAATTCAACCAATATTTGGTAAGCATGCAGCTCAACTGGTGGGAGGAAATGGGTACCAGGACACTGGAGAGAAGGATGACATCCATGAGTATTTAGTGTGCTTGAGGGCATCACTCAGAATCTTTGCAAAGTGAATGAAGGACTTCTGTCAGTTAGGTGGGAGTTACATGTACGGAATAACCAGTTGATCCACAACCTGGAAGAGAAGAAGAGAATGTGAACTGAGTTCCTATACCCTGAATGCAGAACCCATAAACATGGGTTTATGTTATCTGCTGTCCCAACGTCATCAACAAGATGGGAAGACATTAGTCTCACTCTGAGGAATTAGAGCTAAGTGTCAGAGACTGTGTCCTTCACTTTCTTGGACACCTCAGCCCACTATTTTTTTAAGTCCTTTCTTAAATTTTATTTTTTTGTTATTAGCAAAGAATGTATTATTTGTCTGAGAGGTACAGGTCTGTGTTTCATCAGTCTTTCACAACACACAGCACTCACCACAACACATACACTCCCCAGTGTCCTTCACCCAGTTACCCCAGCCCCAGCCCCCTCCCCTCCAGCAACCTTCAGTCTGTTTCCTGAGAATAAGAGCCTCTTATGGTTTGTCTCCCTCTCTGGTTTCATCATTTCATTTTTTCCTCTCTTCCTCTATAGATCCTCTGCCTTGTTTCTTAATTCCATATATCAGTGAGATCATATGAGAATTGTCTCTCTCTGATTGATTTATTTCACTTAGCAAAATACCCTCTAGTTCTAGCCATATGATTGCAAATAGCAAGGTTTCAATTTTGATGGCTGCATAATATTTCGGGGTGTGTGTGTGTGTGTGTGTGTGTGTGTGTGTCACATTTTCTTTATTCATTCAACTGTTGATGGGCATCAAACTCTTTCCATAGTGTGGCTATTGTGGACATTGCTGCTATGAACATTGGGGTGCACGTGCCCCTTCAGATCACTACATTTGTATATTTGGGATAAATACCCAGTAGTGCAATTACTGAGTCGTAGGGTAGCTCTATTTTCAACTTTTTGAGGAACCTCCATACAGTTTTCCAGGATGGCTCCACCAGCTTGCATTCCCACCAACAATGTAAGAAGGTTCCCCTTTCTCCACATCCTTGCCAACATCTGTCATTTCCTGACTTGTTAATTTTAGCCATTCTGACTAGCATGAGATGGTATCTCATTGTAGTTTTGATTTGTATTTCCCTGATGCTGAGTGATGTTGAGCACTTTTTCATGCATCTGTTGGCCATTTGGATGTTTTCTTTGCAGAAAATCATTCCACTATTTTAACTTAGTGATATTTATACCTTTGGAGGTGGTCCTAGACCCTCCTGATGAAATTGAAGGAGGTTCTGCTAAGGAGTTGCATTGGCAACCTCATGCAACTTCAGAAAGTTAATGGATCTTCTCATGAATCCTGATCCTACAGGATTCTGTCCATCCTAGATTAGGGATTCCTATTCTAAAGGGGAGGAGTATTTTGTTAATGGTAATAGTTCCATCGCTTTGCTAGGAATTCTGAACCAAGATACAATATAAGGTTGAAGCCTTAAAGATTTGAGCAGGATAAGCCCTTATAGATCACATGGTCTCCCCATTTTAATGCACTGAGGCTTAGAGATGGCTCCAGTTTATCTAAGGTCATCTGCACCCATAACATGGTACTCAAACAGATTATCTGTTATGATCTATTGGATTAGGAAAATAACTTCTTTTTAATGGCCAGTGAACAGGGCCATGAGCATATTTGGAGCCTAAATATCTAGCCAGGCTCCAGCTTCCAGATTCACCAAAGGTCAAAGACTGGGAGATGAAGGAATTGGAACCTGAACCTACAAAGCTAGCAAAAGCTGGGTTCCACTTCAAGTTTTACTACAAAGTCACTGATGTTGAGAAATCATTTCTATTCATTTGGTCTAAGATTTCTTGTTTATGAAATTAGATCATTCGACTAGGAAATTTTAAGGTTCGTTTCCAATTTTAAAAACAAAGTCTGGTAATCCTCATTTTCTTGGCTTTTTTTTTTCTCTTGGGTACAACCCAGAGATAGTGACCACTAGGGGTCAGACTTGCAAGAAGGAACCAAAATCTTGGCTACCCTTCAACCCCCCAACCTTCCCCCAACTGAAAGGAAACAAGAGATCCTCTAGCCTGGCAAGTAGTGCCACATTTAAAGTCTTTCAACATGTGAGACTGTATTGCATTTTTAAATATTTCTAAGAAACACGTTTCACAACCCTCTCTTCCAAGAAAGTCTTGATTATATTTAACAACCAGCCCTCAATTCTAATCTATCTCTTATTTCAGTGTCCCAGTGAAGACTGGTAGCCATTGGCTATTTTCCTCTGGGGAAGATATACATTCTTCTTAGCAAGTGTCAGTTCATGTCTCAGTTTCCATATCTTTAAAATGGGGTCTAGGATTAGATTCCCTTTTCCAATAAATAGCACTTAAGTACATGGAACCTTGGATAGGAAACAAAGGAATGTACCAGCCCTCAAGGAGCTTTGGTGATCTCTAAGACCTATTAAATGAGATCACCTGTCATGTTCTTAAGACCTCATTTTGCATTTTTCAAAATAACGGAGTCACAATAATGTCCTTTGAAACCTCTTAATGGATTTGCGGCTATGGGATTCTAGGACTACTGATTGTGAGTCTTCTTTCAGAATGTCTCTCGTTATACCTTTTTCCCTTCTCAAAACCCATATTTTATGTCTTGGGTGTATGTTTTTGTCGAATATTCTTCTCACCCAGAGCTTGTCATCTCCACTAACTGTCCAGGCTCTGTCTATTCAGTAGCATGGAGAAAACTCTGGCAGAGAGGAAGCCTGAAGTTCCTTGGCGCCAGACCCTCAGCCCTCTTCCCATCCCACAGGGAGCTTAGTTTAGCCAGTTTTTTTAAAATACTTTTATGTATTTTTAAGTACATAAAAATAATTTTAAAATATTTTTAAATATTTTTAATTAATAATTTTATAATGATTATGTAATCATGTAATGATTACATAATAATTAATTTAATTAGTATTTTAAAATATTAACTATTTTTATTTACATGAAAATACATAAAATACTGTCTCTATTTTAAAATCTCTATAAAGCAGAAATTCAATCAATATAAAAGTATATACATCCACGAACAAAATTCCCCCATTTCCTCCTTTTGCCCCAATTGCATATCTTGGAGGTAAAGGCTACACACATTTTGGGATTATCTTTCCAGATTTGTTTCTTTCTGTATACACACATAAGATTTTTGTTTTTACCAACTCAGCATTCTCAAGGAGGTATGTAAAACTACTCACTAAAGATAGCAGCCTAGTGAAAATGAACAAACTGCCAATACATACGGTAATAAGAATGAGTATCAAAAATAGTATGTTGAGTGAAAAAAGACTTATACAGACAAGTGCATTCTATATATCGTTCCATTTATATGAAGTTCTAGAACAGGCCAAATAGAATCCGTGATGAAAAAAAGAATCAGAATAGAGTTTCCCTCTATTTGGGGAAAACAGGGATTGCCCGGGAAGAGACATGACAGAACTTTACAAGGTGACGCTAATGTGTTTTATATCTGAGTAGGAACTTGGGATTCACAGATGCAGGCATTTGTCAAAACTCAGTGAATGCATAGTTAAGACCGCATTTCATTCCATATAAATATATTTGAAAAGAAAAATAGCAAACAAATATTGAACTCCAGCTAATGATATTCATGCTGAAGAATTGAAGAAGTGTCTGTAAATTATTTTGAAATACATTAAAATATGGGTTAGTGGATGGATAAAAGAATGGATAAATGGACAGATAAATGATAAAACAAGTTCAGTAAAATGTTAATGGTAGACTCTAGAAAGTGAGTATACATGTGTTATAAAATCATTTTATCTTTGACATAGATTTAAAATATTTTCACAATAAAATGGAAAACATCCTTTGAAAAGCTTTAAACACATATAAATACAACAGATTACTACTGATAATAACAATGTCATCGCATTTTTGAGCCCTCAGGAAACAGCATGAAGCAGGACGCCTAATCCTCTCCCCTGATCGTCACCAATTAGTAGCTACATCATTCATATGGGCTCCAAAAAGATGACAAAAACCTCAGGAAGTAACTGTAACAGCTACAGTATGTTGGAGACTCCTGCATACCGTAGAGTCCAAATATATCGCGTCATTAAACACTTTCAGTTTGAAAAATAAGTACTAGTATCCATATTTTAAGAAAAAGCGAGAATACAAAGGCTCGGAGTTAAGCTACTAACTCAAAATCACACGGCCAGAGAATGGCTGGGTCAGGGTCAACACGAGGTCTTACATAATCACGAAGCCCACATTCTGCTCCCTAGAAGGCCAGGTCTCTCATACAGCCCCTCCTGGCCTCGGCCTCCTAGGTAGAAAGGTCAACCTTGCATGAAGGAATGCAGGGGTTGAGGAGAAAAGGGCCCTCAAAGTTGTCATGGAGCAGTAGCTGCCTTAGCCACCTTGATTGCTGTGGCAGTGAGCTCAAGTTAGTTCCAGAAACCCTTGGCATCTCTTGGTATAGGCTTCAACATGAAGGGGCAAACTCCAGGCTTTGAGGAGGGAGCTGAAGGCAATAAACTAGGCCGGCAATAAAAGGCAAATGTGTTCTGATGTGTTAGATCAAAACCTGGGAACCTCATGAGCTCCACCCAACACCCCTCCCCCCCATAACAGCTGCAAATGTTTGTCTTATTTCTCTAACATCTGGTTCACCCATGTGTAAACAGAATGAAGGCTCAGAGGGAGGAAAGGACCTGAGAATGCCCTATTTCTCAGCCTTGAGGATACAGTGCAATGGGACACAGCCCAAGTTAGGACACTCTTTAATTTCACTGAGATTCGGGCAGCAGTTTCCAAAGCCACTTTAGGGTCCCTCACCTTTGAGTCCTTTTTCCAGCCATTGTAGGAAAGCTGTGTTGGGGAGCAGTGAGAGCTTCACACTGAGAATTAGATGACCCAGATTTCAATTTGGCCTCCTCCACCAACTGCCTGTGCACCTGTGAGGAAATTTGTCTTCCTAGGTCTCATTTTACCATCTGGGTTACAAAGGGTGGAGTCCTCTGTAAGGTTTCATCCAGCATTAACCGTCAATTTTTTGGCACAATTTCAGTGGTTACCATATTACTGTCTCTGTTTATTTAATAAGTACATTCCTTGCCGCTGTGTCTCCCATTGCCTACAGGGCACTTGAAAGGTTATCAGCCTCCAGCACTTGTTTATGTCAAGTAAGTTTCACCTTGATTTTCTCCTAAAAAATATGTTAGGACTAACTTCAATGCTAAAGATAGCATTCAATCTATCAATTATTGCTCCTGTTTAAAAAACTAATTAAGTAGGGTCTTTGGCCTTGTTCAAAATTATAAGCAGATTAAGTATTTGCCGAACCTGATTTTAATGTGAAATGTATGACTTTGATATTCAAATACACTTTTAAAGATTTCAGTACATTTTCATTTTCTAAAAACTAGATCAAGGTAAGGTTCTTATTTAAAATAAGCATGTTATTAGCCTTGATATATGAATGCAAACAAAATAATGCATTATGAATTTACAAATATACTTTGAATGCTGAGGTAAAGAATGTTGACGTAGCTTAGTAGGCAATGAATGGCTGATGAACGTTTTTAACCTAGGAAACAATACTAACTGAGATTAGAAATCGCTGCTCCAAGAAATCGCTCTTTGTAACCCACCCATTAGGCCTCAAGAAGGTCGAATTCATATTTTATGCCCACTTTCCCCTCTGTAAACCCCCTCTATTCATCTCTTCAAAGATGATCTTTTGGGTTTAATTGCCACCATGAACTCTTTCCACAAATACTAATCAGTACGATGAGGCAAAAGACAGAAACTGAATACAGGAAATCAGAAACGTAGAAGCTAAGAAAATGTCATGGAACGGATCCATCTTGTTCTGAGCTTGTTTGTTTCTATAGCGGTGGCTCAGAGCGTCCCTGAGTGGGAAGGCGAGAGAACCTCATGGAATGGAACCATCTTATTTTGAGTTTGTGTTTAAGTAGGGGCGGCTCAGAGCTTCCCTGAGTGGGAACCTCTCTCTCAAGGAAACCCCAATCTTTCTTTTCATCCTTTCAGAGTTCTGTTGGCCCGGCTTCCAAGATGGTTGAGACTGTTGGGTCCTGCTCCAATCCAGCAGAGGGCGCTCTTGGAGTACAATTGGTGATGGTAATGGGAAACTCTGGGAGGACAATCTCAACCTCCTTCACCAGAGGGCTGGCTTCCTATTATCTGAGCCTACTGCTCTGACCCGAAAGACTGATATTTGGCCCTTCTTGCCTTGCTTTATAGAATTCTACTCCAGTCCAGTTCAACTCTACTGAAGATCTTGTTTTCCAGTCCTACCTCTCTTCCCACTAAAGAAAAAAAGGGACTAACTGATCCTCAAGAGATAAGAAATTAGTTAAGAAATATTTTACCCAGGCAGTTGCACAGAAAACCTGCTGAGAACTGAGAAATCAGGAGAAGGTTAACCAGGTGAGGTGTATGTCAGAGACAATCAAACCAGCATAAGCAAGATCACCAATCTACCTCTCCTTACCTCACATTCTACAAGGGAATTCATGAATTTTTTTTTTAAAAAGTGGTGGCAGATAACATGGAGAGAGCCCAATAATGACACAAAATGAACTTTGAACTAAGAATGGGGAGCAGAAATCCACAAAGATTTTTGAGCCCAAGAATGATGTAATCAAAGCTTAGCAACTGGGCTGCCTAGCAGAAAATTTACCCATTGAAACCTAGAGACAAAGCTCCAGCTCTTACCAAAAAAATAAGCACTAAGGGACAGTGCATATCTGGGCTCCAGCCCTGGCTCTGAGATTTCGTGGCTCTGTGTCTTGGGCCAAGTCCCTTGGGCAAGTCTTTTTGCCTCGGTTTCCTCATCTGTCAAGTGAGGGAGTTGAACTACACAATCTGCCAGATTCGTTTCTCATTCTATATCCTGAGTCTATGGGTTGCTAATATCTTAGAATTATAATTTGAGTTTTCTTTAGGGAATTTGTGTAAGGAAGGTTAAGGGTAACTCTGTTCAATCATTATTCAAAGAACACATACATCCTTCATCAGGAAGAACAGATTGAATCCAAAAGTTCCAACCACAACCCATCCCCCATTCATTTATGCCCTTCAACCACCAGCACTCGGGATGTGGGTGTGAGGGCATTGGTTTCTTCATTGGTTTGTGGGCTCCGAGGTGGATCATGGAGTTTGATCAGTCAACTCAGTCAACTCTGAGTTTCAGCAAATAGAACATGAGCACTAGAAGCAACCTCAGAGCTCAACTGCACTCTATATCATTTAATAAATGTTGAGACACACATCTCAAAGCAATACAGTAATTGGTAGAATAAATCTGGATTATGGTATCCTTATAGGCTAATTGTAACTTCCACCATATAAACTCCACACTCACTAATCCCATTACTCCACTAGGACTGTTTAAATTTTCTTCTTCCAATTATCATCTTGTCTTCACACTGCTTACAGATAATCACAATCCCGTCAAACCCTCTCACACAAAACTATAACTCAGACATGGAAGCACTAAGTCGAGTGATACTATGAAATTTGGACATTTTGCTTCAACTATAATTAGGAGGGTTTCTGTGGGTTCACTAATCAATCATAAGTGGGCTTATTTCTCCACTTCAAACACTAACTGAGGTCCAACTGAAACCTTTTTATTCATTCATTTATATAACCCTACTTGGAAAAATATTTAAGGAAGATTACAGTAAAAAGTGTAAGTACTGTTTTAAACCCACCCACAAGTATTATGCTGAGCTAAGTAAGTCAATCAGAGAAAGATAATTATCATATGATCTCTCTGATATGAGGAATTTGAGAGGCAGGATGGAGGGTTTGGGGGGTAGGGAAGGAAAAAGTAAACAAGATGGGATCGGGAGGGAGACAAGCCATAAAAGACTCTTAATCTCATGAAACAAACTGAGGGTTGCTGGGGGTGGGGGGTAGGGAGAAGGTGGTTGGGTTATGGACATTGGGGAGGGTATGTGCTATGGTGAGTGCTGTGAAATGTGTTAAGCCTGATGATTCACAGACGTGTACCCCAGGCAAATAATACATTATATGTTAATAAAAATAATTTTAAAAAATAAACCTACCCACAAAACAAGAACATAAAAGCGATCATTCTTGAGCCCTAAAGGAGTTATTATAACCCCAAAATGACCAAAAACAGTTTTTAATGATGTCATTCTGTACTATATGACTTCACTGAGGGATTTGCTATGTGGGTCTTCACATAAGAGCTATCAAATAACTTAACAGACAATATGCCAATAGCACCTTCATAATAAAGAATCTTCTTTTTTTTTTTTTTTTTAATCTATTTGACAGAGAGAGATCACAAGTAGGCAGAGAGGCAGGTAAAGAGAGAGGAGGAAGCAGGCTCCCCGCTAAGCAGAGAGCCCGATGTGGGACTCGATCCCAGGACCCTGAGATCATGACCCGAGCCGAAGGCAGCGGCTTAACCCACTGAGCCACCCAGGCGCCCCTAAAGAATCTTCTTCATTCCAATCTTACAGCAGACCTTGGGAAATGTCAAATATATACTGTTGAGTTATACTGCCAAGGCAGAGTTCTGACGCCCCAAGCCATGTAGTCGTGGATGGTGTGAGGCTTCCTGGGAACCTAATACAGGATAGGGGGAGAGCTGAAGCATCTTGAAGAACAGCTGGTTAGCAGGAACTTCAGTGCAGTCTCCTCAGATATCAGCTGTCTCAGCCGGACCAGGAAGTAGAGAGTAGACAAGTCTAGACAGAGCCTGCTGACCAGGCCTGAAGTTCAGATGTGCCGTGTTGGGGCCTAAAGAAAGGTCTCCAGGCTCTGGACACACAAGGAGTCTTTCAGGCCTGAGAGGCTGAGACTAGTCAGGCTTCCTCCCTGAAGAACGAGGCTGTCAGACCTGGCTTTGTGTCTACCGAGCAGTCACTCCATGCCCACTTCTTCCACCCATCCCCACACACGTGCCCACACACACACAGAGGCAAGCTGGCTCTTCGTGGTCTTTCCTGTGGAATCACAGCATGCTAGAGCGATTCAGGGCCATTTTACCCATTTATTTTACAAAGATGGAAACTGAAGCTCAGACGGAGGGGAGCCCCCACTTGCTTAGGGACAAACTGGGATATAACAGAGGCCAGCTCCAGAGTCTATCCCTCCACCTAACAGATGCGTCTCACCAAAACACAAGGAAGGTATTGCCATGGTCCTGCTCAGTCGCCTCCATTGATCTCCCACGGCCCCCAGGAGAGAATACGAGTGTCCCGCCGAGCATCAGAGCCCTGCTGATAATGGTCCTGTTTGCTTTTTTGTGCTGGCTCCCTGTCCCCTTTCTTGACCGCTAGCTGGTGTGCTCCTCATCTGCCCCTTGCTCCCACTCAGATTGGGTTCATTCCAACTCCTGTCATAAGACTGATTCTTTCTAGTTTCTGAGAGGCTGTTCTCAGTGAATGGAAGTGTTCCAGAAACTAAAGCAGAACCATAAAATAGCCTCACACTTATAAACACATACTTATAGCACACTCTTACTTTTAATAATATTTTTACATAATAACCAAAGCCTCTTCCAGCCTCAGCCCCCTCTTATGTGGTAGGAACGGCAAATACACCCATTTTATAGGGGAGACAAAGGAAGTGAGACCCAATGCCAAGAAAGGGCATATGATTCATCCTCCAGAAACTAGTGAGTCAGAGGAGAAGTAGAAAGAAGACCCAGGCTTCCTGACACTGGGGCTCCATTCACAAGGCCAGGCATCTTGCCTGCTCTTCTTTCCAGATGCTTGATATTTCAGAAAATAAGTCAACAAATACCCCCAAGAGGTTTACTTTTGAGAAAAATTGTGATGAAGCTTAACTACTTAGTTTATAACAAAGCAGCTCTAAGCTTTCCAGGTTGTGACCTCCTCCTAAGACAACCACATTACCACATTACTATCTGAAGGTAATGCTGAAGAGTTGAACTGTGGAAGATATTGGACAAGACCAAAAATCCAGTTGAGGTTAAAAGTGAGCGCGTCATCCCAGCAGACCAGATGACCATCTCCGAAGTTTAATAGCTACTTCTAACCTCCAGTGGTGGTCCTACTGTTTAGGGACTCAGAGGAACAGGAAGAGTTTCAGTGAGCAACTTCATATAGAGTCAGAGCATTTGGAAATGGAAGGCGTGTCAAAAAGACAATGGTACTGGGTGCTTATAGAGTTCTTCCCCAGGAAAGAGAAAGAAGAACACTCGGGAATATGCCTCCAGGCTGGAGAAAGAAGGTAGGGCCAAGAACCGCCACTCTCCCGCACCCCCGCCCAGGACCTGGGTAGAGAAATAACTCTGACATGCTCTTTGTGGCAGCCCACCACATTACTGAGTCTTATTAATGGGCCAGGTACTAGGATAGAGCCCCTCAGTAAGGTGACCATATATCATCCAAACCAGAGCACTTAAGGGAGAAAAGGGAGCTATTAAGAATGATTCCAGCAAAATAGCCATAAACTCGGAAGGTGGAGCAGGGTATATGGTTCAGAGTTGAGGTCAACAAGAAAGGATCCTATCCATGGAGAAATCTCCCCTCTCCTGAAGAAGGATACAATAATCACATCAGTGCCGTGACCCAGAGCTAGCTGCTTATACTGAGACCTTATGGAAGACCCCAAGAAGAGTTGAAGGAGAAAGAGAGCACAACACCTCTAGAGATGAGAATTGGTTTTGATGGATGCAAAAGATTTGAATGTGTGGCAATGAGAAGCCAAAGAGCCTTCCAGGTATTTAAAATAAATAAATAAATAAATAAGGCAGCCTGAACCAATGCAGTGGGGTGGAGAGGGCAGGGGACCAGGGGCCTCTGGGAAGCGTGGTGAGGAGCAGAGTAGATCTGATGTGGCCGCAGAGGGAGGTATCGTAAGACCAGGGAGGGATGAGGCAGGAAGGGTGTGGAGGCCCTGTTAGACTTGGTTCTAGTTTTGTGGATATCACCAGGGAGCATAAGCGGGGTGGCACGTATCAGCGTCCACGGTCTCGAACATCAGTTGAGACTACCCGGACGTCCAGACACATTGCATAAGCTACTGCTGGTCTCTCCAGGCCGACTATCCTCCCTCCAACAAGTGAGGCAGTCTGATCATTTGAGGAACTGCGGGACCTCTTCTAGTTTCAGTACCAAGCACTTTCTCTCTCCATCCAGCTGCTAGAGAAGTGGGTTTGGACATTCGGGGGGAAGTGTCTGTTTGGCAATCCTGAGGGCTAGACAGCTTGGGGGGGTGGAATTTAGGGGCTATCCCCTGGTAAATATTCAAACTTTTGAAGTTCCTGGTGAGACCACTTCACATTCCTAATTTCCAGGAGAGCACACTCAAGTCCAGAGGAAGTCTGGACCTCGGGGCTTTCTGAAGAATAGAAGTCAAGGTGGTCCGGGAGAATATCTGTGACACAGAGCAGAGCTCTGCAGTTGGTAAGAGACTTTCCAATGTGGGCTCCACATTTCGTGAAATAGGTCAGGAAGGTGTTGTTACTGTGAACGAGTGGCATATAAAGGAATTAGGGTGCAGACACATGGGTGACTCATCCAAGGTCACAGAGCAAGTGAAGGAGGGCCGCTACTGGAGCCAGGCCATGTAGGCAAGCACCAACCCCACAGCCTGCTCTCAGAAGGGGGACAAGGGAGCAAAACCGGAGGGGAAGGAGGCATAGAAGGCAGAGCCAGTGGGAGGGAAGGAAGAAGTTAGAAGGGAGACAATTACAGTAGAAGCTTGGCAAAACCCTTCCATCTAGTTGCGGGGACCTGAGATGGGCCTAGTACTTTCTCACTCTCCTTTTTCCTTCCGGACCCAAGAAAGTCAGGCCGAGGCTGTGCGGTAGGGAAGGGCTGCAGGCTGTTCCTGGGCCTGCCCCATGTATACAGGGACGAAGCAGCAGGGGCGGCCGAGGGCCCGGGCCAGGAGGAGGGGCCGGGCCTGCCTTTGGTGCCTAGAAATCAAAGCAGCCAACCTTGGGCTTTTTCTTCCCCGCACACTGAGGCACTTTTATTGGCGAGATGAAGGGAGGCAGAGCGGGCCTACAATCCTCGCTTAGCTTTTGGAGGTTAATGACCCAGTTAGCAGCTCTTGGCTGCGTTTCCGACATTTTGCAGACATCAAGCCCCGCGTCTCTGCCAAGTACATTCTGTTCCCTGGAGCTCATCCAATGCATCTCAGATTACTATGTAATGCGACAAAGAGGGAGAGGTGGCTGGGAGGGGCAGCGGGAGCGGGCGGGCTGAGCGGCCAGAGGGGCGAGGGAGGAGTAAGGGGATGCCACCCTAAATATAGCTGCCCTCCTAGAGATGGAGGGCCAAGGTGCCTATTACTGCACTAGAGTGATCCCCAAGGAAGGGCACGGAGGCTTGGGGTCCGGGAAAGAACTGAAGGAATCCTGCGGCGAGCGCACCCTGGGGGGCGGGGGGCCTGCCAGAGCCTCCGGGTGGGCGGGGAGAACGGGGGAGGGGGACAGGGGAGGGGGAGGAGCTACGAGATAGGCCCCGCCCCAAAGCCCTTCCCGCAGTTCCAGAGCTGCTGCAGCCCGCGCGCTAATTATAGACGTGAATGGAAAGCGGCAGCTTGTGAATGATCGCGCTGCTCGTGCTGCCTTTGGAGGCTGAGGAGCAGGTGCTGCCCTGCTAGATACAAAGTGATTCATTTAAAAGCCCTCTGTCCCGCGAGCACACTCACCGACGACAGGAATCCTCTAGTTCTCCCCTTCCACTGCCCAGAGGTGGATTCCACTATTGGTTTTAAGAGTCCTGGATCTGGGGATCCGGACGGAGAGAGGCTGGAGTTTCCCATCTCTTTCCCCCCATCTTTACAAGAAGAACCCCCACGCCTTTTCAAGCTGTTGGGAAGTAGTATCTTGTTTTACAGATGGAGAAATTGAGGCTGGGATAGAAGCAGGGATGTGCCCCCCCACCACCCATGCACACATCCTGGGGCGCATGGTGAGTCAGTGTGAGCTATTTGCCTTACCAAGTGGGAACCTGAAGCAGATTTCACTTCAGTGACATTCATTTCCAGGCATGGATCTTTGGCATAGGATCATCCCCTTCCCTATCCTGCCTCAGCTCCCCTACTTCCCCGCCCCCCACCCCGCCACTGCCACCAGGAAAACTTGCTAATGCTAGCTGATTCTCATTGGGAGGTTTAAGTTCAGGGCCTGGAAACTGGGTGAAGTGAAAACTATGCCCATTTTCCTGTCGGTTATGTGTGAGTCAATCTGATGTGCCCTCCATCAGCATAATCCTGTCATGAGGAACTCCAGAGGAGGCAAAATGCAGCCTTTTCTTCCTCCTCAGCATCTCACATGCACCCAGCGCTCAGATGCCACATGATCTCATGAACATCACCACAGAACCCAGGCCACGCAAGCACAGCAAAAAGTCTCATCACCAAAAAAAAAAAAAAAAAAAAAAAAAAGTCTCATCACCATTTTACCGAGGGTTTGGAAGGTGGAGGAGACTTGCTCTCCGTCATCTGCTTGTAGTAGCCACCTTGAGAGCCGAACCCAGGACTCCAACCCGCACGCTGCGCTCTGCCCAGTTCTCAGGCTGTGGTCTGCAACAGGGGGCAGGGATCCACCTCGTCCTAAAGAGAGGTTGCGCTAAGAAGCCTGGTGATCTCCCACTTGGCTGCTGGCCTTCTCTCCTCAGAGGCTCCCACGCCCCCTTCCTCCATCCTAAGCCACAGTAGACAACTAGGCGTGAACAGCTGCCTTCTTTGGGACCGGAAGTCTCCAAACCCCTCACTGCTCTAGACTTCAAAGAACAAGGCCAATCCCACTCATCTGCTGGACCTATTTACGTTCTCCTCACCTCAGCTGATCCCCCTGGGCCTAGCTCTTTCCCTGTGTTCCCCTCAAGATGTCTACCTGGGAGCATCAAATACTACACTGAAAAAAGAAAAGGAGGAATAGATGTGAAGGATATTTTAATTATTCTTTTATTTGTCTCTTTGAAGCAAGGAGTGTATCTGAGTCTTTGTAGGTCCCTATCCAACCAGACATACAAGGGTGCAGCCGACTGCACTAGCATAGCAGACACACAGAAATGTTGAAGAATCATAAAGCTTTCACATAGCTGAGGAAATGTGCATATACCGAGGCTGGCCATTGTCACGTCTCTCTGACAACACAGATGCCTGGTCAGAATCTGCACTTTGCACTTGCAGGATGAGGCTCTGCCCTGATCAGTTGTGCAATATTGGCAGGTTGCTTAATCCCTCTGGGTCTCCCTTTTCTCATCTGCAAAATGGACATAATTATACCTCTCAGAGTCAATGGTAAGTGGTATTGGCAGTGCTGGGCCAGGAAAGGAGGAAAATGGGTTCAAATGTGAATGGTAGTCTCTGTGGTCACTACTTAGTTTGGAAACCAAATCTGGCTAAGGAACGGGGGTAAGCTTTTTAACCTCCACATGCCTCCACTTTCTCATGTATAAGGCAAGGATACTAAGCATACCTATCTTATAGTGTTGTGTGAATTAAATGAGTTAGGAGGTGTAGAGGGCTAAAAATAGTGCCTGGCACAGAGTAAGCGTTCAGTACAGATGACTGTTGTTTTTATTGGAATTAAGTGAGAATTGAATGGTGTAATGTGTGCGGAGTTCCTAGCATAATGCCTAGCAGAGGGTCAGCACTCAGGAAATAATTTATTTCCTCATCTGTAGAATGGGATTATGATAGTTTCTCTTACACAGGTTGTTCTGAGGATTATTTTAGATAAACGTAGATGGACACTCTCTGTAAAACTATATAGGACATGTTTTGTTATTAACTTTAATGTTGGGGTGTTGATTCAACCATGGTGTTCTAACTGTGCCTGGTCCTGTTTGAGATAGAGATAAATAATATCTGCGCCATCAAGGTGTGTCTAGGGAGGTCAGGCCCAGGCTGGATATACAAATGATTCTAGAACATCAGGCAGAGGGTGATGTTGTAAACCAAATGCCTGGACCATCAGAGAAGGGGAAGCAGAGGAGGAGACCAGGCAGTAGAGTCCCAGGGAGCCCCAGGGGCCCTGTGAGCCCTACTGATGACATGGAGGGCTGGTGATTCATGCTCAAACTGCAAAATCTCAGATAGTGGAAGTGGAGACAGAGAGGAGGGAGGTTTCTCCAGGGCCAGAACTGGAGAGGCAGACACTGGGGATTTCCACAGCTCCTCTGCCGGCACCTCTCAGCTTCCATCACTGCATGTGTCCCTTTGTTCTTCACACTGACATATAAGCTCCAGAAAAGATGGGAATGGAGTATTTCTTCCTTGTCACTAAGGCCTGCCAGGCTGACAGCACATAGTAGGAACTTAATAAAGACTCACCGAGCAAGTGAATGCTTCCTTGATCCTAAAGCCAAAAGGACCACGAGAGTGGCCTAGAAATGGTCCACAGGGTCTCCAAGGTTTTTCCTACCTTTAACTACTAACCTTTAACTTCAGCAAACAGGTGGGCCCAGGGTGACAGAGTTTAAAAATTCACTAAACAGGAGTGCAGAATTTGTTTCATGATCCTTCAAATACAACTATTTTTAGAAAATTTTTTTTTAAAAATTCTATTTTTAGAAAATAGAAAGGGCTGGGAAGAAAGTTAAAAGAAGAAACCTGGGTCGGGCGCCTGGTTGGCTCAGTGGTTTAAGTCTCTGCCTTCAGCTCAGGTCATGATTTTGGGGTCCTGGGATCAAGCCCCACATCAGGCTCTTGGCTCAGCAGGGAGCCTGCTTCCCCCTCTCTCTCTGCCTGCCTCTCTGTCTGCTTGTGACCTCTGTCTGGTTTTAAATAAAATCTTAAAAAAAAAAAAAAAGAAACCTGGGATGAAATAAATTTCCACCTGTAGCCCTCCATCTCTTATTTAGTTACTTTAGCTAGCCGTCTGCTATTTTTCCAGAAAAGAAATCCAATTGGTTTTGGCTGTTAAGGGTATAGAACAAGCAGCTAGCTGATAGAAGCTTTGCCTACTCTCCTTCCTCACCATCTTTAAAATAATTTGTCATTGCCTTTCTTCATCTACCTTGGGTAGACCATTTGCTCCTGGGTTTCTTGATCAAAGGCACAGAGCGCTTAAATTCAACTCTTTTGTGTCATAAATTAGAAAACAAAGGAAAGAGAGTCAGGAAATGAAATGTCCAAGGTCTCCCAGCTCATTTGTCATGGAGAACAGGACCCAAGACTTCTGATTTCAAGTTTAATGCTCTTTCCAAACGCCATGACACTCCCTTTAATGGAGTAATGTTCATATTATAACATTGAATATTCCCATGTCCCTGAGAAGAGGGTAGCTCTGAGAGAGGCAGACCCAGGTTTGAATCCCACTTCTACTGTACACTAGCTGTGTAACTGGAATCAAGAAGCCAGATCTTGTACAGTAACAGCAGCCATCACCATAAGCATCTATTTTGTGCTAAACTCAGAAAAGTTGAGAAACTGGCCCAAGACGGTATAAGTGGTGGACCCAGAGTTTGAACCCAGTCTATCATATTCTAAATCCCATAATTTTCTACTATAGCATACTGTTTCTCTATACCTCAGCTTCCTCACCTACAAAACATGGGATTATTTTTAAGAATAAATGAGAGAAGAAGAACCTAGCTCGGTTCTTGACATACGGTAGACACTCTGCTATTATTTTGAACATTGCATTCTGAATATTGTCATACCCCAGGTCTTACAATTTTGATTATATTGCTCAAAAATGGTAGCAACTATCAGTCATCATCACCATACTCAACAGCCTCTACCATCCCAGCCTTAGCTTCCCCTGGTGGGTCCTTTCAAGGTGTTGTGTTCCAAACATGGAAGATTTAGAAACGAAATCTGCCTGTCAGTGCTGGAATGCTGAGCAGACAGCTCAGGTCTAGCAATGGTAGCTACATCCACTTATAGGCTAGGGGAGCAGAAGGCAACAGGATATCCACATGCAAGAACCTGACAGATTTTCCTACCTAGGGGCTGGAGTACAGGGATTGAGAGTGGGCAGTGTCTAAGACAGAGAGACCATGGCTTCCAAAAGTCCAAATCACAGGAGTCCAAGCCACCACTTCTGGCAAAAGCCAAATAAGACTTTATCTAGGAGGGAATAAAGCTGGTTAGGAAGGTCACCAGAAAAAGAACATAAAAGCCAGGATTAAAGTAAAATCCAGTCGAAAGGCATAGTGATTAAAATCAACCTAGCTCTTCTGAACATGACAGATGAGTCTTTTTTTTTCCTCCCCTGATTATAAAAATAAATAACCCTGCAATTCCCCTGGCCATAAATTATAGATACACTTGCTTAGAGTGAAGACACCAAAACATTCATGGGAAGGATACCCATCAAATTCCGAATAGTGGTGGGAGCTTTAACCATGTGCATTACATTTGATTTCTTTGAACAAAAAAATAAATATGGCAAAATTCTAGCATCTGTTTTCTGATGGTAAGTACATGACACTCATTACATCTTTTCTGTATGATTACATATTTAATAATTTAAAACATAATTAAATATATGTTTAAATTAAGTGTATAATATTAACATGTGTCCATTACAGAAAATCTGGAGATTTTATGAGTCATAACATAGAAACATGATGAGTTTTTAGTGTTCTGATGTTAGCTATTTAAAAGTCAGGATGTGGTATTTCTCAGGTATAACAGGTCTCACTCTGGTGAGAATTCATGTAAGACCACTGTGGTAGATTTATATACTGACAGTCCACATATGTATGTTGGGAGGAAGATTTCAGGATCCTTCACATCATACTATCTGGCCAACCATTCCAGAAATGCCCAACTCTTAACTCCTGACTTGGCTGAACAGAAAGTCCCATTTTAAGATAAAAATCAGGATCTCGTGCTCTCAATACAGAAAGAAAATCTAAAAGACTTGTTACAAATTTCACAAACTAAAATTCATGGATGGAAACCCAGCAAGGATAAAGAGCAGAACACCACCATCAACCATGGGATCTAACTGACATTTATAGAATATTCTGCCCAACAAGAGCGGGATTCACAGTCCTTTCAAGGGCACATGGAACATACACCAAGATAGACCATATCCTGGGTCATAAACCTTATGGATGTCTCCCATGAAGCAGAGACCTTCAGACCCTCACTCCGAAAAAAGTCTCATTTTACCTAAAATTGACAGACCATCTGGAGTCTCTGACCATAGCACGGCTAAAGAGAAAGCAGAATTGCTTCACGGTGGGCAATACTCATCAGTAATAGCTGCCTGCCAAACCATTCCGGAGGAGACAGAGTACCTATAAAATAGAGACTCAAGGGCCCAAAGCAAGCAGTCTGGAGGCATCTAGTTCAGGTGCAAACTGTAACAAGCCCAGAAATGCCCAGAAATGAAGCAGTCTGCACTAGCATACTTAATGGTTTAGTAGAAAGAGCATGGGAGTCAGCTGATGAAGGTTTGGGCATGGCTCTGCCGCTAACCCACAAAAGGCTGTGGGCCTGTCTCTTTCACTTCCTCTTTCTGGGAACTAGCTTCCTCTTGAGCAAAATGGAGTCACTAGAACCTACAACGAGACCTCCAAGATGATTTCCACTTCTACCTCTCTGTGGCTATTTTTGTGCTCATTCTAATTCCCCTGGGTTCTTCAAGGAAAGGATGAATAATTCTTGGTGATTTTTGTGTTCGAAGTCAGGGGAGAGTGTGAGACCTCAGAGGGCATATTTGCTTACATGACCTAGCTTATCCCACACCTACTCCCCCCGTCAATCCTGGATCTGCTCAGAAGTATCCCGAAGGGTTCCACAAGGACATATTTACAAACAGCTTCCAAAAAGTGGTAAAATGGCAAAACAAGCGTTGCAAGAGAAATTCTGTATACCAGACAATTTAATTCTGAACAATGGACCACATGAGGGTGTATAAATAACTAATTACGCTGGACAACATGAACAGCTTTTTTGGATGATTGCAAAATTGGGGAGGAAGGAAATGTGATGGGTATTTATATATTTGGGCTTCAGTCAAAGATTTCATATTCACTCTTAAGCAATTTGACTTACAAAATTAGCTCAGACTAGAACACGGTCAAACGACTCAAAATTGGCAGAGTCTGCTCTCAAAGGAGGATGGTTTGTGTCCAAGCATCCAGGGGACTGAAATGGAGGATGGGTGTGCCCTCTAGTCTCCGTAGGGTGTTGGGTTAGAGGTGCCTTGGTCTCTGCGATGACCTAGAAAAGTAGAGACAGTTTGGGGGCATTTGGAGAAAGTGTTTCAATGCAAAGTCAAGCTCATCTTGTTATCATACAAGCACATATTCCTGGGGACTTGATTCCACATTTTCCCCAAGTCCCTACTGTGTGACTGGTACGATGCCAAGTCTTGGAGAGGTAGATCCTGGGTCTCTGGAAGAGGCAGGGCATACCTTGCTCACCACTATATATCTGGTACTGACCTCTGCCTCTGGTACCTACCTACTGGTTGTACCAACACAGTAGGTGAGCAGAGATACTTATAGGATAAGTGAATTGTTGAATGAAATGAGTAACACACAGTCCTTACCCAGACAGAATCCTCAGACCAGTGAAGGACAGAAAATTGTGTAGTTTTCTCTAACACAGAGCAGGTATTAATACATGTGATCACCGAGGCTCTGTGAGCACAGAAGAGATACAGCAGTCAATTCTGACCTTTGCAATTGGCAAAGCTCTTTCCTTCTTGCTGTAGGGCCCTCACACACCCATTTTTTTATTACTACTCTCTGCCTAAATCCTATTTATCTTCATAACATCCCTTCCAGAGAAGTCTTCCCTGACTCCACAGTTGCTAAGTAATACTCCCTCTCTTTTGCATCATTCTGCCTCAGGGCACCAATGTGCCCTGTGTTCTATGTATTCAAAACACATAGCACAGCTCATTGTTTATATTTTTATATGTGTGTTTATTTGTGTGAAGTCTACTCGGGCAAGACTAAAAGCAGCAGTGTGTGTGTTTTTCACAGGTATCTCACCAACACCTAGTACGGTGCCTCATGCTCAGGAACGCAGAGGACATTTTTTAAGTTGTTCATGGGACACACACAGAACTCTCCACAAAGGATGCAGAATTTGACCAGGACCTTGAAAAAAGTTCTGGCAAAGAGAAATGTAGGAGAAGAGAATTCCGGGAGGATGGAACAGCATAACCAGAAGCAAGGAAGAGGAAAGGTACAGACAGGAGACACGTGGTCACGAGGAGCAGACCAGTGTTTGCTACAGGTGACGGGCTAAGGAATAGCAGCGGGAACCATCAGGGGTTTTTAAGAAAGAGAAATAAAATGACCAGAGCTGGAACTTACAAAGCTGGCTCAAGAAGCTCTACAAAGACTGACTGATCAAAAGAGAAACTGGAGAGAAAGAGATTATTAAGAGGCTGCTAGTGACCCATGAAAAAAATGAAGGCAGTAAGAGTGAAAAGATCAAAGATACGGTAGCATGTGAGTGAATGGAATTATATGTGTGGAGAAAGAGAAGGAGAATTCATCAATAACCCTCAAGTTCCCACCTGGGAGAGTGGGGGGGAGGGGAGGGAGCTGTGAGCAAAGATTGCGCACACAACAGAGCAAGGAGGAGTGTGGGAATGAACAAAGAGAACTTCATGTGGACCTCTGATGTCTGAGGTGTTGAGGAGCCATTAATGGTAACTACCAAGCAGAAAGAAAGAGATCAGAACTAAGATGTCCTGGCAACACCTGCCAGGAGTGTAGACTGGAGTTGGTGAGCCTTAGATGAGAACTTCCTGGAACACATCCATTTTTCCTGCACAAAGTCTCAGCCTGAGCCTCAGACAGTGAGCCCAGAAAAGGGGTTCCAGAATCCGCCAGGGTGCCAGCAGCCTGTTTCCACCTTCTTTGCTGGATGTTGGACAGCAGAGGCACACCCTGCTAGTCATTCAGTTGTTGGCACACAGGTGACCATTGCTCTTGGATCCTGGAAAGTAGCCTTTCTACTTTGAAAATCTTCTTGATACTCTCTCCTTCCACTGTGCTCTCCCAACTAGTGCCTACAGCCTGAGCTTACCCTGCTTTAACTCTTTCCGATCTTAACACTCCAGGTATCCAAAGCTGAATTCTTCCTGGCCACAATGCACCCTGTGTCCTCATCAAGGATATGATGGACTTAGGGAAGAAACAAGAACACACACAGAGCTAGGAAAAAAAAATTATCTCCTGATGGTAGAAACCTTAGCTTTGACTGACAGTAAGATTATGCTCCTAAGTGTTTCCAAACTTAAATAATGAGGAAAATCAGCCAAATGTCAGACTCATGTGAAAGAATTTCTGAAGGTGAAGAGTACCACATGGGTATTTGGTCATGACAGTTGACAGAGAGAACATTGTTTCTCACCAGTCATCCACAGTCAGGCATGGAGAGGGGTGAGGCCAGACTGATGAAACAAGCTCAGCTCTCAAGGAGTTTTTCCTTGAAGGAGAAGGACAAAGGCAGGACGTTAACTCTACCAGCTGCTTCCTTCAGGAGGCCTGCTGTGGCAGAAGTAGCCCCTCACAGATCCGCCAAGAATGAAGCTTTTAAAATTACTACTTACAAGGACATAGGGTCAGAAGTTTCTATAATTACTTTCCACTTAAGTCAAAGAAGCTCAGGGAAGAAGGGAGTTCCACTATCAGATGTGAGTGATTTTGAACCCTAGCCCACACTCTGACCCTCTGGAGATACCTTTGGAGGTTAAGGAGGATCCTGCCTAGTGACTGAGGGTTGACACAAGGCCATTTGTTCTTTTTAATATCCCAAAGTGCCTAGCTTGAGCCTTTCTGCAGGAGCAAGAATATTAATGCTGTGTGAATAGCCCTGGGACAGGACCACAGCACTATCCTCCACCTCTCTAAACAATGCCTATCTTTTGTTTCAAAATTGTATATTTTGGTTTTGGTATGGATATTTTTTCCTTATTGCCAGAGGCAGCAAAACTTGGATGAGAAAAGGCCGGAGTTCAAAACCTGCTCCTCTGACCTCTTGGTTTCCCCAGGCCCCAGTTTCATCAAATGTCCAAACGAGGGAATGACAGTTGCTTGGGTATTCTCAGGTTGTTATGAGGAGTAGGTCATATGCGCAAAGAGGAAAAGGCTTTGTACTCTTGAGCTCTCCACATGTCAGAGATTAGCATCTGACTAAACCCATCAGGTAGATTTTCTTCTACCTCAATTTCTGCTCTATTTTCCTTGAGGTTCATGAAGTGTGTTAAGAGGCTGTCACTGGCCATTGTGGGCTTCCTGCTCTCCGCCTGTGTCAACAGGAGAACTATGGAGCACAAGGCCTGTGAGCACCTCCAGTCTGTGAGAGCAACTTGGACTGTATATGTTAGAGCACATAAGATAGTCAAGGAAAGCAAAATTCTTCCCACCACCGGTTCTTCTTCTTCTTCTTCTTCTTTTTTTTTTTTTGGTTAAAGATTTTTATCTATTTATTTGATAGACAGAGAGAGATCACAAGTAGGCAGAGAGGCAGGGGAAAGCAGGCTCCCCGCTGAGCGGAGAGCCCGATGTGGGGCTCGATCCCAGGACCCTGAGATCGTGACCTGAGCCAAAGGCAGAGGCTTAAACCACTGAGCCACCCAGGCGCCCCCCACCGCTGGTTCTTCTTAACAAAGCACAGCCAAGCTGGTCTGGGAAAACTGGAGCAACCAACCTTGCCTGGAATGTTCTCTAAATAAAGAGTTCATTCTGATGGATGGGAACTTGGGGCCAGATCATCCCAAGTTCTAGTCCCAGTGGGCCACTCCCTGGCTGGGTGACCCCAACAAGGTCACCTAACATAGCAATATAATGTGGCTAATAACACCAACCTATGAAAAGGGCTCTCAAGAGTAAATCCAATGAAGTAATAATTGTGAAAGTGTCTGTCATGCAGTAAGCCCCTTGTCATGGGTTTCCTTCCTTCATCATAGGGGCAGAGAGAAGTGATGATAACAGTAGTAACAGTAGCGATTTTATTCAGCATTTGTCACAGAAGGCGCCTGCTCTTGCAGCTTTAATTCTACTGGCTCATTTAGCCTTCACAAAAACTATTTACATCTTCACGTCACAGGTGGGTAAGTTTAAAGCTCTGGTTAAGGACCCACCTGATGTCACGTAGTTCACGGAGCAGATCAGGAAACGATGGCGGCAGCTGGCCTCTCGATGTACTCCACTTACCCACTAGGCTTTAGTGCCTCCCGTGATTGTGGATATTAACCCACAAGGGTCCCTTCAACTTTGTTCTGAGATGTGATACATAGGCTTTTATCTTCTTCTTAATACGAAATCTCTTTCTAGAAAATAGATATTTTAATGAGTTTTTTTTAAATATCGAAAATATGCTTTCCTGTCATTTGTAATGAGTCAGCTTCTAACAAGCTTGTTAACTGGAAGTTATTTTTTCTCCACCTAAACTACCTTTGCAGAGTTCACACGCAGTTATTTATGGTTTAAGGGCATCATATGTGTAAACCAAAGTATGTTTATTAAGGTTAGAATTAACAGTGATTGAGTTGATTTCACTGATTGGGTAATTGGGGAAATGAACAGGTAATTGGGTATTTACAGAAGAAGGTCAGGAGCAGTTCCTGGGAGGGGCTAGTCAGTCAGAGCCATTCCAGACCATTTGCTCAGCCTTGCCTTCCCACCAAACCACCCGACTTTAGGGCAGGGAAGGAAAGCACCATGTGAACACTTGCTTACGGCTGGTTCATTCTTCTCACAAAAACTGTACTCTGGTCTGATCTACCCCGACTCTTCTCAAGGCACTGTGTCTGCAGAATGAAACCAAACCTCAGTGAAGCCTCAAGGGTCCTCCACCCTGGTCTGACTCCAGACCACTTCTGCTACCACGCTTCAGACCCTGCTCTTCCCCAATCACTCCCTCCCCGGGCCCTTTGCATAAGCCAGTCCCTTCCCCTTTCACTCTGCCAGTATGCCAGCAAGTTTTCAAGGCCTTTCAAACCACATTTTCCCCACATGTATGTCCCAGATACTCCCCAATTCAGAATTAGCCTTTTTTTTTTTTTTTTTTGCTTTAGTTTCCCACTGTGTAGAATTATACTGCTATTTTAGAACCAAGTACTGATCATCTTGTGCGTGTGTGTGCGTCTGCTCCTTTCACCAAAAGTGAGCCCCTATTTGGCAGGGTGAAGGTGACTTTCATCTGGGAATGCCCCCGCAGTCCATCAACAATTCCTGGTGAGAGCAAACTTTCAGTCAAGTTTGGCTTACTTGAGTTGAGCTTCGAGCATAGCAGAATAGAATCATCTCAAGACTGTGCTCTGAATGGAGAGCCCACACCAAAAACTAAACCAGCCAATGAACTTTTCCTACAGTGACTCTAAGACAGCACAAGCCATCATTCTCTGCGAGTCAGAGGGAAAACTCAGATTTAAGCATCTGAAGTTTTACTTAACTGAAGGCATCATTCCACCAGAAAGTATGATTGTGATTTCTCTTACTATTCAGAGTATGAATAAGAATCATTATAGTGATCAATTAGTGGCAGGGACCATTGATTTTTAGAAAGGAGAATTAATAATGCATCATGGAATCGTAGTTGGAGACTCTCAGGCATCCTTTGCATACGCCCTGATAATAAAAATTTACTCAGTAGCACTTTACAGTTGGTATGTCAATGTGATTTCATTCTCATACTGATACAGAAAAGCTGGACTCGTCACCAATTTGCAGAACAGAAAAGGGAGGACAAGGCAGGCAAAGAGACAAAAAATTGTGCGGTGCCAGAGTTGGGTCTCAGACTCAGGACCCCTGCCTGTATCCTGGGTTCTCTTCTCCTGGGCACAGTGCTACAGACTGAATGTCTGTGTCATGTGTTGGAACCTAATCCACACTACGATGGTCTTTGGAGGTGGGTCTTTGGGAGGTGATTAGGTCATGACAGTGAAACCCTCATGAATAAGATTAGTGCCTTTATGGGGGAAAAATAAGCAGGGCCACAGAAAGATCCCTCATGTCTTTTGCCCTGTGAGGACGTAGCTCTCTGCAAACCAGGAAGTGAGTCCTCATCAGACAAAGAAACTGCCACTGCGTTGATCTTAGACTTCCCAGTCTCCAGAGCTGGGAGAAATAAATGTACGTTGTTTCAGCCACTCAGTCGATGTCTGTTACAGCAGCCCGAACCAACTAAGACACGCTGCCCTGCCCAGGGTCTCAGGAGCTTCCTCAGGATAAGGTTTACAGATGACCAGCTTCCTCTTCAGGCCTCCGGTGTCCTTCTGGAAGGCTTGTCTGGGTCTGTATCACTCAAGCCACCGTTCATGAAGTACAAGTTAGGTGCCTCAGCTGTGGAATTAATAGCTCACTCCAGAGTATCTCAGGATCCAGAACAGTCCAGAGTGTTTCGGTGATCTCTGGTGACATTTCAGAGACTTACCTTCATTTTATTTTATTTTTTTAAAATTCCTGTCTTTAAGAAATAACTATGCCCTGATCCTAAACCACTCCTTCACCTCACCTTCCCCTTACACAGTAAACTGCCTGATTCTTTCAAAGATCTTTTTTCAAAATGAAATCAGTGACACTTGGTGGAGGGGTTGTTCTAAATGAGCTGAGTCTTCATCTATTTTAGTAAAATATTAATTCACAGTATAAGCTCCCTGGTTGCCCAGAACAGAGCTTGGCAAACAGAAGCTGTTCAAGACATATTGACTGTTGGATAAAGTAAACAAAACAAGAAATAATATTAATAAGCGTATTACTTAGAGTCGTGGAACTAATCACAATAAAAACTAGAGCAAGGATGGTTAGAAGTCATTGTCTCTGAGTGCAGTGACTCACGGTGGGAAGAACATGAATCAGGAGACTGCTGCCTACAATTATGTGCCTTCTGGAGTATTTGATTTCAGGGCGGAGTCTGCCTAATCCGAGGGAAGCCTTTTCTCAGTGCTCCTACCTGCAAAAACGGCACCCTCCCACCTTAAAACGGAAAAGCACCCCCAGCACCAAAGCCCTGTGTCCACACCTGTTTTAACCACGTGGCTCTATTACTTTAATAAAAATCCGAACATCAAATAAATTTTACAAATCGGTTTATATTCTTTGCGACTTGTGGTCTCTGAGATGCACAAAGGACCCAAAGCCTCTATCAAGAGTCCTTTCTTCCATCCTACTTCCTGTAGCTTAAAATTACGAAGCCAAGTGGAAGAAATGACTAAGTGGTGACAGGGGAGCCCACTGCCCTTTCACACACGCAACGCTGTGTCTTTCAGGGTGATTTGCTACACCTCTCCCCACCAACTGTGTCATGATCTGTACTCAGAGTACACCAGAGCCCCAAAGCACGCCCCCCCCCCCCCCCCGTCTCATGCAGGGGGTGGAGGGGACAGTCTTTCCAGGTTGATCAAATAGAAAGAGCCCAGGACATGCCCACAGGACGTCCAATTCTTCTGGCACCAAGGGTGAGTGTGAGGGCTACTGTTTTGAAAATGACACAATTTAAGCAACAGCTCAAAATAAGTATTCAAGGCTGAAATTAAAGTATAGAGACAAAGATCATGGGGGGAAGGCAGGAGATGTGTGCGCTGGGCCGGCCTATTGCTGCCCAGTGGCTGGATGAGTCACTTGTCTGGACCAGAGGCTGTTCTCCCAATGACAGGAGGACAAAATCCTGCCCTACCAGCCTCATAAAGTGACTATTGGAGGAGATACTGGGCATTAAAAAATTGGGGGGGCTCTGAGGTTCTGTATATTTTTATAAGATTTTTGTTATCATACATGGGACTGGAAAGAGACGGAGACATTGTTTTTTTCCCCTGGCCTGGAACTTTGAGTCACAAAGCAGCTAACTCAGCAGTTTGGGGGCTGACCTAGGGGAAGATTTCTGGCCTCCCGCCTCTTGTCCCCATTGTTAAAATCAGCACAGTGCTGTAGAACAGAATCTACAGCACAGTGCTGTAGAATAGAATGCATCACATAGATGTAATCTTTAAAAGCAAACCCAGAGGGGACCACGTGCTGCCCTCTAGGCGCTCCCTGCAGAGCCCCTAGAGGAATGTCATGCTGACTCTCCGAAACCTATGTTTTCTCTCCAGGTTTAACCTTTCAGAGACAGAGGCAGAAAATTAGCACTGAGGGCCTCCTACTTCTGGGAAATCTTAGAGCATTTACCTGAATCCCACTAGCCTTGTAAAGCAGGCACTCTTATCCCCCTATATTGAAGATGAGGACTGAGGTTGAGACGGTTGACGGGAGTTATGCAAGTCTGCAGGCAATTTAAGACCTGGTCTCTGCCTGAGCTCCGTAGCTTCATGGTGACTGGATGTGGGGCCAGGAAACCAACTTGAAAGATGTCAGAACATGAGCTCCAAGTGAGGGGACATATTACAAACCATCCTCACTCCCAATAAGCATTCACTCTCCAGCGAGGTTCTAGAAACTTCCAGGATGAGCTTCTTTGACCGAATAACAACAGGACTAGTAGCCTAGAGGAAGATATTGAAAGGTTTTGCCTTCTCATATGTGTTCCTGGCTTCCCACTCTGGGATACCCTCTCAGAAGATTGTTAAACTCATGACAAAGGTCCAGGGGCTCCCTAGGGCAGGGAACCCTCTCCAGATGGCATGCCCACTTCAGGCAGAGTGGGCATGGCCTGCACAGAGCCCCAGCTAGCCATGGTCTCATCTGAGTGCCCTGTAAGTGCCTGGGGACATCTAGAGTAAGTGTTCCTGATCTCCCCAGAAGCCTCCACTTTTTACAATTATGCTCTCTGGCAGCCCCCAGGCACTCCAGCTCCAACTCTGGGCTACAGGGGTATGTGGGACTCAGGGCACCTCACAGTTCACAGACTTCTCCTGCCTTTCTGGCCACAACCTGAGGCTTCCTGATCTGGGTTTGGGGGAACTGAGGCTTTGTGGCTGTAGGAACCTTAGGCCCTTAGGCAAACTGGTTCTGGTGCAGAGCTGCAGGAAAGCACCAGGCCTGGGCCCACCACCTGGAGCTAGATATGGTTGGGGAGAGGCTCCAGGAGGGCTAAGGGTATGGGGCGATCCACTCAGCATTGCTATGTAGGAGGTCCACTAGAAGTTACTATGTGGGCTCCTACTGTCCTCCATCTCAGAGCCTACAGAGAGCCTACAGAGCCTCAGGGCAGTTTGACTGCCCTGGCCCCTGGCAGTGGGCTGGTAGGGATCGGATTCTGACACCTGCAGTTTGAAAGGGAAGGAAGAGATCCTGTCTGGGCCTCTCTCTGCAGCCCTCAAAAGGAATATCTGAGGGGATGCCTGGATGGTTCATTTGGTGGAGCATGCAACTCTTGATCTCGGGGTCATGAGTTCAAGCCCCATATTGGGTATGGAGACCGAAGAAGAAAAAAGAAGAGAAAGGAAAGGAAAGGAAAGGAAGGGATACCTGGGGCTGGAGATGGGTAGGACCTTTTTATCAGCAGGATGGAGGCTGCAGGCAGAAGAAAGGATTGTCACAGAATTTCAGGCCTCAGAATCCAAGGTGTTTTGGAGGGTACTGGACACTCAACTGAACTAGCAAGGATCAGAGAGACTTGGTGTATATTTTAGCACTGAGAGAAGAGGAGAGGATTTGGTATTGCCTGGAGCACGGTCAGACTCGGGTGGAGAACTGCAGGAGCCACTTCCTTCCCTGCGGTCCCTGGAAATGAGCTCACAGTCTCGCCTTCTGAGCTTTCTGAGATCAGTCAGGAGAAGCTGTGGATGGACAGGGTGATGTCAGATTCCTCTGGCACAAACACAGGAGTTTACAGTAGAAGGACTAGGTTGCAAGAGTGTGGTTTAAAGCTGTCCTGGCCAGACTGGGGGAGCCTGGAAGGTCCTGAGTACAGTCACCCCCTTTCATTTCCATTTCCACATCCCCTCCCCCCAGGGTCTACAGAACATCCAGGCTCCTGGGCACAAGCAACTTGTCAGGAGAGCTAAGTCTAGTCAACGAGAGAAAACTGCCAGGCCAGGTGCTAACTCAGGGAGGTTCTAGGAGGGTCCTGGGTAGCAAGTGGAGTATGACAGCATGATTGGGGACCAGCAGTGAACACAGACTCAGTAGTGACAGGGGTTGGGGGGCCTAGGAGCAGATCTACATTCCCACACCTGGGCCAGGCTTAGGAGCAGGCTGGGTCCTGTTAGGGTGGGGAACAGAAGAAAGTCAAGGGTATTAGTAAGAAGATGGATCCCATTCCAAGAGTGTATAAAGGCAGGGCCTCAGGGAGAGGAGGAGCAGGATTGGACCCAGTTGCTAAGCACAGGCAGAGAATCATAGCACCAGGGCCAAGACTAACACAATACTTCTTTCCCCAAGCTACTGACCCAGGACTCCTTAAATTCTTTTTTTTTTTTTTTTTAAGATTTTATTTATTTATTTGGCAACAGACAGAGATCACAAGTAGGCAGAGAGGCAGGCAGAGAGGTGCGGGGGTGGGGAGCAGGCTCCCCACTGAGTAGAGGGCCTGACATGGACATCCATCCCAGCACCCTGAGATTATGACCTGAGCCGAAGGCAGAGGCTCAACCCAGTGTCTCAACCCTGAGACACCCAGGCGTCCCAGGGCTCCTTAAATTCTAACCGATTTTTTTCTTCATAAAAAAATTCACCCACTACAGAACCTAGGACCAGGCTGAGTCTTCATAGGGCCTACACGAAATCTGGCATAAGTTCCTGGAAGAAATCTAGCGAGCCAACAGGGGCCTACAGAGCCTGATCCCATCACTAAATCCCTGTATGACTTTTAATAAATCCCCTCACCTCCTTGGACCTTAGTGGCCCCATGCGTGAAATGAGGCTGGAGGTCCACAATTGAGGTCTGTGAAGCCAGGGTATCTAAGGATGGGCCCAGGGATCAGAGAAGAGTGAGGCTTAGAAAGAGAGACTAGAAGCCCCAACTCACCACCGCCTAGAGCACTTCCATTTTTAAGTTGAACATTTTGAGTTTCCATATAGAATTTTAGGGAGGAGCCGCCAAAAAAAAAGAAAGAAAGAAAGAAAGAAAGAAAGAAAGAAAGAAAGAAAGAAAGAAAGAA